>NW_019275861.1:0-1516 GCF_002738345.1 Cucurbita maxima | reverse complement strand
AGATTTGGGTTTCCGAAGTAGGGTTCGATTTGAAGAACTATTTTACTTTATTATGCACACCGTTTCTTCGAAATCCTATTCTCAATCATCAAGCCTAATCATTCCTCAAAAATCTTTCGAAAAAAGTTGACTGTGACTCGGTTTTTTTAACACCTACTTCAAACGTCCCAGACTTGGGTTTCCGAAGTAGGGTTCNATTTGTAGAACTCTTTTACTGTTTTATGTTCACCGTTTCCTCCAAATCTTATTCTAAATCATCAAGCCTAATCATTCCTCAAAAATCTTTCGAAAAACGTCGACCGTAACTCGGTTTTTTTATCACGTACTTCAAACGTTCCAGACTTGGGTATCCGAAGTAGGGTTCGATTTGTAGAACTCTTTTACTGTTTTATGTTCACCGTTTCCTCCAAATCCTATTCTAAATCATCAAGCCTAATCATTCCTCACAAATCTTTCGAAAAACGTCGACCGTGACTCGGTTTTTTTAGCACGTACTTCAAACGTCCCAGATTTGGGTTTCCGAAGTAGGGTTCGATTTGAAGAACTATTTTACTGTTTTATGCACACCGTTTCTTCGAAATCCTATTCTAAATCATCAAGCCTAATCATTCCTCACAAATCTTTCGAAAAACAAAGACCGTGACTCGGTTTTTTTAACACGTACTTCAAACGTCCCAGACTTGGGTTTCCGAAGTAGGGTTCGATTTGAAGAACTCTTTTACTGTTTTATGCACACCGTTTCGTCGAAATCCTATTCTAAATCATCAAGCCTAATCATTCCTCACAAATCTTTTGAAAAATGTCGACCGTGACTCGGTTTTTTTAACACGTACTTCAACAGCTCAGATTTGGGGTTTCCGAAGTAGGGTTCGATTTGAAGAACTCTTTTACTATTTTATGCACACCGTTTCTTCCAAATCCTATTCTAAATCATCAAGCCTAATCATTCCTCACAAATCTTTCGAAAAACAAAGACCGTGACTTGGTTTTTTTAACACGTACTTCAAACGTCTCAGACTTGGGTTTCCGNTGACTCGGTTTTTTTAACACGTACTTCAAACGTCTCAGACTTGGGTTTCCGAAGTAGGGTTCGATTTGAAGAACTATTTTACTGTTTTATGCACACCGTTTCTTCGAAATCCTATTCTAAATCATCAAGCCGAATCATTCCTCACAAATCTTTCGAAAAATAAAAACCGTGACTCGGTTTTTTTAACACGTACTTCAAACGTCCCAGACTTGGGTTTCCGAAGTAGGGTTCGATTTTAAGAACTCTTTTACTGTTTTATGCACACCGTTTCTTCAAAATCGTATTCTAAATCATCAAGCCTAATCATTCCTCACAAATCTTTCGAAAAATGTCGACCGTGACTCGGTTTTTTAAGCACGTACTTCAAACGTCCCAGACATGGGTTTCCGAAGTAGGGTTCGATTTGAAGAACTCTTTTACTATTTTATGCACACCGTTTCTTCGAAATCCTATTCTAAATCATCAAGCCTAATCATTCCTCACAAA
>NW_019275860.1:1038-1517 GCF_002738345.1 Cucurbita maxima | reverse complement strand
TCGAAAAAAGTAGATCGTGACTCGGTTTTTTTATCACGTACTAAAAACTTCCCTGTTTGGGTTTCCGCAGAAGGGTTCGATTTGAAGAACTCTTTTACTGTTTTATGCACTCCGTTTCTTAGAAATAATATTCTAAATCATCATGCCATATCATTCCTCACAAAACATTTGTCAAACGTCGACCGTGACTCGGTTTTTTTAGCACGTAGTACAAACTTCCCTGTTTGGGTTTCCGAAGAAGGGTTCGATTTGAAGAACTCTTTTACCCTTTTATGCACTTCGTTTCTTAGAAATAATATTCTAAATCACCAAGCCTTATCATTCCTCACAAACCTTTCGAAAAAAGTAGATCGTGACTCGGTTTTTTTATCACGTACTAAAAACTTCCATGTTTGAGTTTCCGGAGAAGGGTTCGATTTGAAGAACTCTTTTACTGTTTTATGCACTCCGTTTCTTAGAAATAATATTCTAAATCATCA
>NW_019275860.1:0-600 GCF_002738345.1 Cucurbita maxima | reverse complement strand
GCCTTATCATTCCTCTTAAAACTTTCGAAAAAAGTAGATCGTGACTCGGTTTTTTTATCACGTACTAAAAACTTCCCTGTTTGGGTTTCCGAAGAAGGGTTCGATTTGAAGAACTCTTTTACCCTTTTATGTACTTCGTTTCTTAGAAATAATATTCTAAATCACCAAGCCTTATCATTCCTCACAAACCTTTCGAAAAAAGTAGATCGTGACTCGGTTTTTTTATCACGTACTAAAAACTTCCCTGTTTGGGTTTCCGAAGAAGGGTTCGATTTGAAGAACTCTTTTACTGTTTTATGCACTCCGTTTCTCAGAAATAATATTCTAAATCATCAAGCCTTATCATTCCTCTTAAAACTTTCGAAAAAAGTAGATCGTGACTCGGTTTTTTTATCACGTACTAAAAACTTCCCTGTTTGGGTTTCCGAAGAAGGGTTCGATTTGAAGAACTCTTTTACCCTTTTATGCACTCCGTTTCTTAGAAATAATGTTCTGCATCATCTTGCCATATCATTCCTCACAAGACACTTGTAAAACGACGACCGTGACTCGGTTTTTTTAGCACGTACTACAAACTTCCCTGTTTTGGTTTCCGAAGAA
>NW_019275859.1:0-1518 GCF_002738345.1 Cucurbita maxima | reverse complement strand
CACGTACTAAAAACTTCCCTGTTTGGGTTTCCGAAGAAGGGTTCGATTTGAAGAACTTTTTTACTCTTTTATGACTCCGTTTCTTGGAAATAAGATTATAAATCATCAAACCTTATCATTCCTCACAAAACTTTCGAAAAAAGTAGATCGTGACTCGGTTTTTTTAGCACGTACTACCCTTATCATTCCTCACAAAACTTTCGAAAAAAGTAGATCGTGACTCGGTTTTTTTAGCACGTACTACAAACTTCCCTGTTTGGGTTTCCTAAGAAGGGTTCGATTTGAAGAACTCTTTTACTGTTTTATGCACAACGTTTCTTAGAAATAATATTCTACATCATCAAGCCATATCATTCCTCACAAAACTTTTTACAAACGTCGACCGTGACTCGGTTTTTTTATCACGTACTAAAAACTTCCCTGTTTGGGTTTCCGAAGAAGGGTTCGATTTGAAGAACTCTTTTACTGTTTTATGCACTCCGTTTCTTAGAAATAATATTCTACATCATCAAGCCATATCATTCCTCACAAAACTTTTGACAAACGTCGACCGTGACTCGGTTTTTTTATCACGTACTAAAAACTTCCCTGTTTGGGTTTCCGAAGAAGGGTTCGATTTGAAGAACTCTTTTACTGTTTTATGCACTCCGTTTCTTAGAAATAATATTCTACATCATCAAGCCATATCATTCCTCACAAAACTATTGACAAACGTCGACCGTGACTCGGTTTTTTTAGCACGTACTAAAAACTTCCCTGTTTGGGTTTCCGAAGAAGGGTTCGATTTGAAGAACTCTTTTACTGCTTTATGCACTCCGTTTCGTAGAAATAATATTCTACATCATCAAGCCAAATCATTGCTCACAAAACTATTGACAAACGTCGACCGTGACTCGGTTTTTTTAGCACGTACTAAAAACTTCCCTGTTTGGGTTTCCGAAGAAGGGTTCGATTTGAAGAACTCTTTTACTGTTTTATGCACTCCGTTTCGTAGAAATAATATTCTACATCATCAAGCCATATCATTGCTCACAAAACTATTGACAAACGTCGACCGTGACTCGGTTTTTTTAGCACGTACTAAAAACTTCCCTGTTTGGGTTTCCGAAGAAGGGTTCGATTTGAAGAACTCTTTTACTGTTTTATGCACTCCGTTTCGTCGAAATAATATTCTACATCATCAAGCCATATCATTGCTCACAAAACTATTGACAAACGTCGACCGTGACTCGGTTTTTTTAGCACGTACTAAAATCTTTCCTGTTTGGGTTTCCGAAGAAGGGTTCGATTTGAAGAACTCTTTTACTGCTTTATGCACTCCGTTTCGTAGAAATAATATTCTACATCATCAAGCCATATCATTCCTCACAAAACTATTGACAAACGTCGATCGTGACTCGGTTTTTTTAGCACGTACTAAAAACTTCCCTATTTGGGTTTCCGAAGAAGGGTTCGATTTGAAGAACTCTTTTACTGCTTTATGCACTCCGTTTCTTAGAAATAATATTCTACATCATC
>NW_019275858.1:1267-1518 GCF_002738345.1 Cucurbita maxima | reverse complement strand
TTACAGTAGAAAAGTGCTTAAAGTCGAACCCTGATTCGTAAACACCAAAACCGGGACGTTTGAAGAACGTGCTAAAAAAAACCGAGTTACTGTCGAGTTTTTAAGAAACTTTTTTGGGGAATGATTATGCATGATGATTTAGAATAGGATTCAGAAGAAACGGAGTGTATATTACAGTAAAAAAGTGCTTAAAGTCGAACCCTGATTCGTAAACACCAAAACCGGGACGTTTGAAGAACGTGCTAAAAAAA
>NW_019275858.1:0-924 GCF_002738345.1 Cucurbita maxima | reverse complement strand
TGCTTAAAGTTCGAACCCTGATTCGTAAACACCAAAACCGGGACGTTTGAAGAACGTGCTAAAAAACCGAGTAACTGTCCAATTTTTAAGAAACTTTTTCGGGGAATGATTAGGCATGATGATTTTGAATAGTATTTAGAAGAAACGGAGTGTATATTACAGTAAAAAAGTGCTTAAAGTCGAACCCTGATTCGTAAACACCAAAACCGGGACGTTTGAAGAACGTGCTAAAAAAACCGAGTTACTGTCGAGTTTTTAAGAAACTTTTTTGGGGAATGATTAGGCATGATGATTTAGAATAGTATTCAGAAGAAACGGAGTGTATATTACAGTAAAAAAGTGCTTAAAGTCGAATCCTTATTAGTAAACACCAACACAGTGACGTTTGAAGAACGTGCTAAAAAAACCGAGTTACTTTCGAGTTTTTAAGAAACTTTATTGGGGAATGATTAGGCATGATGATTTAGAATAGTATTTCGAAGAAACGGAGTGTATATTACAGTAAAAAAGTGCTATAAGTCGAACCCTGATTCGTAAACACCAAAACCGGGACGTTAGAAGAACGTGCTAAAAAACCGAGTAACTGTCCAATTTTTAAGAAACTTTTTCGGGGAATGATTAGGCATGATGATTTAGAATAGTATTTCGAAGAAACAGAGTGTATATTACAGTAAAAAAGTGCTATAAGTCGAACCCTGATTCGTAAACACCAAAACCGGGACGTTTGAAGAACGTGCTAAAAAACCGAGTAACTGTCCAATTTTTAAGAAACTTTTTCGGGGAATGATTAGGCATGATGATTTACAATAGTATTTTGAAGAAACAGAGTGTATAAAACAGTAAAAAAGTGCTTAAAGTCGAATCCTTATTAGTAAACACCAACACCGTGACGTTTGAAGAACGTGCTAAAAAAACCGAGTTACT
>NW_019275856.1:1324-1520 GCF_002738345.1 Cucurbita maxima | reverse complement strand
TATTCTAAATCATCAAGCCTAATCATTCCTCACAAAACTTTTGAAAATCGTCGACAGTGACTCGGTTTTTTTCGCACGTACTTCAAACGTTCCCGATTTGTGTTTCCGAAGTAGGGTTCGATTTGAATAACTCTTTTACTGTTTTATGCACTCCGTTTCTTCGAAACTATATTCTAAATCATCAAGCCTAATCATT
>NW_019275856.1:0-892 GCF_002738345.1 Cucurbita maxima | reverse complement strand
GTTTCCGAAGTAGGGTTCGATTTGACGAACTCTTTTACTGTTTTATGCACTCCGTTTCTTCGAAACTATATTCTAAATCATCAAGCCTAATTATTTCTCACAAAACTGTCGAAAATCGTCGAAAATGACTCGTTTTTTTCGCACGTACTTCAAACGTCCCAGATTTTGTTTTCGAAGTAGGGTTCGATTTGAAGAACTCTTTTACTGTTTTATGCAATCCGTTTCTTCGAAACTATATTCTAAATCATCAAGCCTAATCATTCCTCACAAAACTTTCGAAAATCGTCGAAAGGGACTAGGTGTTTTTTGGCACGTACTTCAAACGTCCCTGATTTGTGTTTTCGAAGTAGGGTTCGATATGACGAACTCTTTTACTGTTTTATGCACTCCGTTTCTTCGAAACTATATTCTAAATCATCAAGCCTAATCATTCCTCACAAAACTTTCGAAAATCGTCGACAGTGACTCGGTTTTTTTCGCACGTACTTAAAACGTTCCCGATTTGTGTTTCCGAAGCAGGATTCGATTTGAAGAACTCTTTTACTGTTTTATGCACTCCGTTTCTTCGAAACTATATTCTAAATCATCAAGCCTAATCATTCCTCACAAAACTTTCGAAAATCGTCGAAAGGGACTAGGTGTTTTTTGGCACGTACTTCAAACGTCCCCGATTTGTGTTTTCGAAGTAGGGTTCGATTTGACGAACTCTTTTACTATTTTATGCACTCCGTTTCTTCGAAACTATATTCTAAATCATCAAGCCTCATCATACCTCAAAAAACTTTCGAAAATCGTCGACAGTGACTCGGTTTTTTTCGCACGTACTTCAAACATTCCTGATTTGTGTTTCCGAAGTAGGGTTCGATTTGACGAACTCTTTTACTGTTTTATG
>NW_019275855.1:0-1452 GCF_002738345.1 Cucurbita maxima | reverse complement strand
CCAGAATATACCTAAGTAATGAGTATACCCAACCGTCTAAAATACTTAGTGGGAGGAAAAAGGAATATGAGATACATCGTTTTCTTTTTACCCTCTCTAAAACATTCACACCGTGAGATTCATGCTCGGCCTCGTGTTGCCCTGGGAACGTCCTCCATTCGGAAGGTATTTCAATGAGTTAATAACAAGGTGAATAGAGAAAATATTTATAGTAAGTGGGAGAAGGAAGTATATCAACACGTCTTATGGTCTCCACCACTAGGTTGCACCGTGAGATTCCCATGTTTCGCCTGCATGTTGTCCTAGAGCAACTACCCATTCAGAGGGTCGTAACATGGGAGTCGAAACAACGCAAACTTCAGAAATGGATAGGATTTCTTAGGTCCATTCCCAACTTTGGCTTTTTCATTCGATAGCATTGTTGGGACCGATCTCTGAGGTCTGAAAATGGTGGGTCACACTTACGAAGAATTACTAAGAGTTAGTATATTTTTTTTTTTACCAAAATAGAGATAACTAAAACACAATAGGAACAAAAGTTATTCTGGGATTAGTGTTTCAGTCAAGAATGTCTTGGTTTAGTGAAAGAGTGATTGACTGCCCCTCGGTAACAGTTGCTCTAATCACTAAAGTATCGTTGCAAATTAATAATTTTTGGGTACATTATTACATTTGCTAAACCTGATTGGATTAAACACGATTAAGTCAAATCAATAACAGAATTTTCTTTATATCACAGCATAACAAACTCAATAGTACAATTACTCGCTTCTGAGAAATTAAACGGCGACAATTACCCACTTGAAAATCAAACCTAAACACAATACTTGTAATGTATGATTTAAGGTTTGTTTTAATTGAGGAATTTCCTTCAAACCCCAGGTCAAATGCAAACCCCAGGTCATTGGTACTACTAAAGAGATTATGGAATCTCTGAAAGGGATGTTTGGACAACCGTCCTTCTCCCTTAGACATGACGTCATAAAATACATTTACAACTGCCGTATGAATGAAAGAACCTCTATTAGAGAACATGTCCTGGACATGATGGTCCATTTCAATGTGGCAGAAGAAAATGAAGCTGTCATTGATGAGAAGAGTCAAGGCAGTCCCGCACAAATGTGATAATGAACAAGATAGAATATAACTTGACTGCTCTTCTCAATGAGCTATAGACTTATTAGTCCCTTTTAACGAACAAGGGACAAAAAGGAGAAGCAAATGTTGCTATCTCTAAGAAATTACTACGAGGATCGTCCTCCAAAAATAAGTCTGGACCTTCAACTTCTAAAAGTGTTTTGATGAAGAAGAAGAAGGATAAAGGGAAAAATAAGATTCCTACTGACCGCAAACACAAGGTTCAAAAAGCAGATAAAGGAAAATGTTTCCATTGCAACGAAAATGAGCACTGGAAGAGAAATTGCCCAAAATACCTTGTAGAGAAGAAAGCAG
>NW_019275854.1:0-1454 GCF_002738345.1 Cucurbita maxima | reverse complement strand
ATCGGACCATGAAGAAAATCACTCTCATTTTTTAATGTCGTTTACTGTTGAGATTGATTTTCTTTTCATACGATGACCTAGGTAATTCGATCTTAATCCTGAGCTCACCTTGAACTCCTGTTCATTTAAATATCCTTAGATTTGCATGGGTGAGAGTGGCTCGAGTTCGCTAACTCAATAGGCCTCCCATTTCAGGGGTAAGACTGGGTAAATGGCTGGGGACGTGGGGTGCAAGATGGAATTCACTCCTACCCACTTTTAGGGATAGAAGAGAGGTACTTCCCTTAAGTAGGTCTTGAACAAGGGGCCCCACCCTCTCATTGGCCTGAGATGGATTCGGTTCACTGGTTAGACCACAAACCAATTGTTCATTAGAGGATCAGTGAGACATAAGAAACAAGAAGTAACTTCAGGGGTAAAACGGTAAATTGACCCAACTCTAGTTTACGAACATATCTATAGTGAGGGGAGTGCAACTACTAGGCTATAGTGGAATGTCCTAGTAGTTAACGAATGTTGGTTAACAAGGTTAATGAGTTTAACCAGTTAATCTTGGATCGTTGAAGCCCATGATCTATAGGTCCATTAGGTCCCTCTGCTAACTCATATCGGACTAAAGCATAGAACAATGTGACGAGTGAGTTCGAAATGTTCGAATTCAAATTAGGGAGAATGCGCTACATATATATATTTAACCGCATTTTTGTTTTATTTACGAATTAAACAAAAAGAGAGAATCTGAGATATTTAAATAAGATTTAAATATCTTAATCAAATATGTGCCGAAATTAATTGGGATTGACATTTGAATTAATATTAACTATTAATTAAATAGTTTAATTAATCATTTAATATTACTTTATTTTGAAATTAATAATTCAAATTGAGTATTGAATCAAAATGAAGAAAGTCAAAATGTTGACTTCATTTAATGGAAAAATCCATGTTAGTGGAATTTTGAGGTGTCAAAATTTGGTTTAACCAAACTTGCATGCTTGTCAAATAAACCTCACAAATTTGAGTGAAATTTGGAGTGTAAAAATTTGGTTAACTCAAGCATGCATGCTTGCCACATAATCCCAAACATTTGAGTGGAATTTTGAGTGTCAAAATTTGATGATCTCAAATTTGCATGAACATGCAAACATGGGTCTATAAATAGAGTGATCATAATACATGAAAGACCTTTTCTTCTTCTTGGTGAAAAACCTTGAGAAAAAATCTCTCACAAACACTCTCTTCATATATACAAAATTCCTCCCAGGTTTAAGTCACTCACCGGATTCCACAATCCCGTTCTAAGGCCGGAGGATAGTGGAGAAGATACTAATGGCGGTTCGAAACCGGTTCGTGAGGAAAAAAGAATTTGAACTACAAAAGGTTAGTATTCAAACTCATTAAGCTTTAATACTGATGAACATGCTAGTTATTTACTATAATTCATGTTCTAAAAG
>NW_019275853.1:0-1520 GCF_002738345.1 Cucurbita maxima | reverse complement strand
AATAATATTGTAAATCATCAAGCCTTATCATTCCTCAAAAAACTTTCGACAAACGTCTATCGTGACTCGGTTTTTTTATTCAAACTTCCCAGATTTGGGTTTCCGAAGTAGGGTTCGATTTGAAGAATTGTTTTTCTGTTTTATGCTCTCCGTTTCTTAGAAATAATATTGTAAATCATCAAGCCTTTTCATAATTGTTTTTCTGTTTTATGCTCTCCGTTTCTTAGAAATAATATTGTAAATCATCAAGCCTTTTCATTCCTCAAAAAACTTTCGAAAAACGTCTATCGTGACTCGGTTTTTTTAGCACGTACTTCAATCTTCCCTGATTTGGGTTTCCGAAGTAGGGTTCGATTTGAAGAACTGTTTTTCTGTTTTATGCTCACCGTTTCTTAGAAATAATATTCTAAATCATCAAGCCTTATCATTCCTCAAAAAACTTTCGAAAAACGTATATCGTGACTCGGTGTTTTTAGCACGTACTTCAAACTTCATAGATTTGGGTTTCCGAAGTAGGGTTCGATTTGAAGAAGTCTTTTACTGTTTTATGCTCTCCGTTTCTTAGAAATAATATTGTAAATCATCAAGCCTTATCATTCCTCAAAAAACTTTCGAAAAACGTCTTTCGTGACTCGGTGTTTTTTAAATCATCAAGCCTTATCATTCCTCAAAAAACTTTCGAAAAACGTCTTTCGTGACTCGGTGTTTTTAGCACGTACTTCAAACTTCATAGATTTGGGTTTCCGAAGTAGGGTTCAATTTGAAGAACTATTTTACTGTTTTATGCTCACTGTTTCTTAGAAATTATATTCTAAATCATCAAGCCTTATCATTCCTAAAAAAACTTTCGAAAAACGTCTATCGTGACTCGGTGTTTTTAGCACGTACTTCAAACTTCCCAGATTTTTGGTTTCCGAAGTACGGTTCGATTTGATGAACTCTTTTTCTGTTTTATGCTCTCCGTTTCTTAGAAATAATATTCTAAATCATCAAGCCTTATCATTTCTCACAAAACTTTCGAAAAACGTCGATCGTGACTCGGTTTTTTTAGCACGTACTTCAAACTTCCCTGATTTGGGTTTCCGAAGTAGGGTTCGATTTGAAGAACTGTTTTACTATTTTATGCTCACCGTTTCTTAGAAATAATATTCTAAATCGTCAAGCCTTATCATTCCACAAAAAACTTTCGAAAAACGTCTATCGTGACTCGGTGTTTTTAGCACGTACTTCAAACTTCATAGATTTGGGTTTCCGAAGTAGGGTTCAATTTGAAGAACTGTTTTACTGTTTTATGCTCACTGTTTCTTAGAAATAATATTCTAAATCATCAAGCCTTATCATTCCTCAAAAAACTTTCGAAAAACGTCTATCGTGACTCGGTGTTTTTAGCACGTACTACAAACTTTCCAGATTTGGGTTTCCGAAGTAGGGTTCGATTTGAAGAACTGTTTTTCTGTTTTATGCTCTCTTTTTCTTAGAAATAATATTGTAAATCATCAAGCCTTATCATTCCTCAAAAA
>NW_019275852.1:0-1521 GCF_002738345.1 Cucurbita maxima | reverse complement strand
AATCTAAAATTACCGATGAATTTTTATTTTTAATGTTAGCAGGATAGCTCAGTTTGGAGAGCACCAGTGAAGATCTAAAAGTCACGTGTTTGATCCACGTTCACCGCACCTAATTCAAGTTGACTAAGTTGCATAACTCGAATATTGAATCTAAAATTAGTGATTATTTCTTTTTAAAATTACTATATAATCTAAATTTAGTGATTATTTCTTTTTAAAATTTCCAAATTTTCATTTTCAATGTTAACGGGGATAACTTAGTTGGGAGAGCGTAATATTGAAGATTTGAAGGTCACGTGTTTGTTCGACCTTCACCACACCTGATTCAATTAGTATAACTTACTATCTTATCTAAATTTAGAGATGATTTCGTTTTAAAGTTTCAATGAATTAGGGTAAATAATTTTACTCATGAACTTTCATTATAATGTTAACCATAGATAGCTCAATTCAATTGGGAGTGAGTCTGTAGATCTAAAGATAGCGTGGATTCCTAATTCTTTATTTGACTATAAATGCTTCGTAAGACATTTAGTAAAATGACTCATTTGATTGCATGGAACAATAAAATTGATCTTCCCATAGAATTGTAAATACATTATACTTTCAAGGTTGCTAAGTTGAGTCCCTTTGATGTAGGTGCTGATTTTTCTGATTCGAGGACGAATCCTGAAGAGGGGGATGATGATAAGAATCACGGTGTACATTCTACTTTCAATGTTACTGAGTTGAGTTCTTTTGATGTAGGTGATGATTTTTCTGATTCGAGGACGAATCCTTTTGAAGAGGGGGATGATGATAAGAATCACGGTGTTCCAACTGGACCTATTACACAATCCAAGGCCAAGAACATTCAACAAGCATTCATACTTCATCTACAAAATTAGATAGGCTAGGTTCAACCGTCATTTCATAAGTAAATATTTGCACTATTGAAGTAGCGGATGAAGTTGCAAGCATCATTTCATGAGTGGTTAGAAAACTTTATTTATTATTTTAATTTCATAAAGTTTGTAATGCTCAAATTGACTTGGTCTTCTTTAATACAAGGGTTCTTGCTTCTACAAAAGCTTGGCTCGTTGGGCTGAAGATTACGGTTGGTCTATCAATCTTCAACGGGATCTTCTATCCCCATGGACTTGCTCTGATGCAGTCGTTCTTCTAACGCCGGTGACACGTCCAATTGTCGAGGTTGGTAATGTGAGTTTGTAACCCATCCATTGAGGTTCTTGGAATGATTTTATAGCTTATCAATTCCATGTTGGGAGTTGGATCATGGGTCTTGGGCGAAGGAATCCTTGGTTTACCGCCCCTTGGAGTTGAAGGAAGCGTCATAAGGCTAATTGTTTTTCAATTTTATTGATTTGTTTGAGTGATTTTATTTGATTTTATTTCAATTTTGTCGAACTTAGTAATTACTTTATGTGCTAGATCAAAATAAGATGCATAAAAAGAACTTGTGGTAATTAGTTTATTCATCGACCTTTAATCTTAAAAGTAACTTAAAATATTGCAATATTG
>NW_019275851.1:0-1521 GCF_002738345.1 Cucurbita maxima | reverse complement strand
GAATATTATTTCTAAGAAACGGAGTGCGTAAAACAGTAAAAGAGTTCTTCAAATGGAACCCCCCTTTGGAAGTCCAAACAGAGAAGTTTGTAGTATGTTCTAAAAAAATCGAGTCACGGTCGACGTTCGTTGAAAGTTTTGTGAGGAATGATAAGGCTTGATGATTTAGAATATTATTTCTAAGAAACGGAGTGTGTAAAACAGTAAAAGAGTTCTTCAAATGGAACCCTCCTTCAGAAACCCAAACAGAGAAGTTTGTAGTACGTGCTAACAAACACCGAGTCACGGTCGACGTTTGTCGAAAGTTTTGTGAGGAATGATAAGGCTAGATGATTTAGAATATTATTTCTAAGAAACGGAATGCGTAAAACAGTAAAAGAGTTCTTCAAATGGAACCCTACTTCGGAAACCCAAACAGAGAAGTTTGTAGTACGTGCTAAAAAACCGAGTCACGGTCGACGTTTGTTGAAAGTTTTGTGAGGAATGATAAGGCTAGATGATTTAGAATATTATTTCTAAGAAACGGAGTGCGTAAAACAGTAAAAGAGTTCTTCAAATGGAACCCTTCTTCCGAAACCCTAACTGGGAAGTTTGTAGTACGTGCTAAAAAACCGAGTCACGGTCGACGTTTGTCGAATGTTTTGTGAGGAATGATAAGGCTAGATGATTTAGAAGATTATTTCTAAGAAACGGAGTGCGTAAAACAGTAAAAGAGTTCTTCAAATGGAACCCTCCTTCGGAAACCCAAACAGAGAAGTTTGTAGTACGTGGTAACAAACACCGAGTCACGGTCGACGTTTGTCGAAAGTTTTGTGAGAAATGATAAGGCTAGATGATTTAGAAGATTATTTCTAAGAAACGGAGTGCGTAAAAGAGTAAAAGAGTTCTTCAAATGGAACCCTCCTTCAGAAACCCAAACAGAGAAGTTTGTAGTACGTGGTAACAAACACCGAGTCACGGTCGACGTTTGTCGAAAGTTTTGTGAGGAATGATAAGGCTAGATGATTTAGAATATTATTTCTAAGAAACGGAGTGCGTAAAACAGTAAAAGAGTTCTTCAAATGGAACCCTGCTTCGGAAACCCACACAGAGAAGTTTGTAGTACGTACTAAAAAACACCGAGTCACGATCGACGTTTGTCGAATGTTTTGTGAGGAATGATAAGGCTAGATGATTTAGAATATTATTTCTAAGAAACGGAGTGCGTAAAACAGTAAAAGAGTTCTTCAAATGGAACCCTCCTTCGGAAACCCAAACAGAGAAGTTTGTAGTACGTGCTAACAAACACCGAGTCACGGTCGACGTTTGTCGAAAGTTTTGTGAGAAATGATAAGGCTAGATGATTTAGAATATTATTTCTAAGAAACGGAGTGCGTAAAACAGTAAACGAGTTGTTCAAATGGAACCCTTCTTCCGAAACCCTAACAGGGAAGTATGTAGTTCGTGCTAAAAAAACCGAGTCACAGTCGACGTTTGTCGAAAGTTTTGTGAGGAATGATAAGGCTTGATGATTTAGAATAT
>NW_019275850.1:0-1522 GCF_002738345.1 Cucurbita maxima | reverse complement strand
TCTGGCCTAATTATCAATTGGAAGATTTAGCTCGTATGAACTGTTATTGGTTTGATAACAATAAACCAGTCATTTTAGTATGGTAAGGATCCATGTGTCCATGAAAATTAGTTAATGCTATACTTTTAGTATGGTAAGAATCCATATGTATCCATAAAAATTAGTTAATGCATTAGTTGAAAATGTATTTAATATTTTTCTTTTGTGCTTTTCTTTTTTTGGAATAGTCTTATGTCTCCATTCCATTTGAAAATTGATATTTGTTGGGTAATTTTAAACTTATTATTTTTGTTTGTTCATTCCACCTCATTTGTAAAAAAAAAAATCATACCACTAGACCAAATGCTCTTATAGTGGATCTATCATTTTTAGTTGCCCGTGTGTATATGTTTTCCGCACCTCAATATATCAAATTTATCCACATATTTTTGTTCTTTAGAACCTATTATTATTGTCATGTTAACTTCACATGGTCTATCACACAGTTGAAACAGCATTGCCACTAGAGTCCATGCACTCAATTGGGATAGATATGTTAAAAATTAGGCCCCTTTGATAACTATTTTGTTTTTTTTTTCTTTGTTTTTTTCAAAATTATGTATTTTATCCTTTTATTAAAAAAAAAAAATTTGAATTTTCACAAAATTTCACTCCAAACTAAGTTTTTGAAAAATATTTTTACTTATTTATTTTTTCTTTATTTTAGTTTTCCAAACCTAGATGGATATGGAGTGGCCAGTTTTCAAAACTTTCTTTGGAACAATATTTATATTGTAAAATGGGATTAACTTCCTTTAAGTTTATGTAGTTTCTTTTTATTACTATGTTTACTTCTATCTCATGTTACTCCATTTGTATTTACTTCGTTTTATACAAAAGTTCATCATAATTAATAAATTCATGTGATTAATACATTCCCTAGAAAAATAAACTTGTTTGTATCACGATAAATTACAATGAATACGGAGAAAAGAAATCCAAAAAATAAGTAGAAGGTTGAGAATTTCACTCAACCACACAATATCAAGCTTGACTAAATGGCTCACATGCAATTCTACCACAATAATGGCATGAAACTTATAAATGGCATAGATGATGGTCAGATTTTGAAGGGGAACTTCTCAACTTGAGAGATCAATTTCATTCATCACAAATCAAATTTTTACATAATAATTTGTGGGTATTTACAGTCTCCCCACAAAAGAAGTTAGTGGCCGGGATTTAATCTCGATCTTCTTGAATCTCTACAAAAGACGAAGTCAATTTGACAATTCTACCATTACAAACTTTATAAAATTAAAAATAAATAAAGTTTTCTAACAACTCATGTAATGATGCTTGCAACTTCATCTACTCCTTCAACCGTGTAAATATTCACTTCTGAAGCTTCAAATAGTCATTTCTCAATCTAATAAGCTTGTAACACATAAAATAATAGTTGAACTGAGCCTATCCAATTTTGTAGATGAAAAATGAATGCTTGTTGAATCTTCTTGGCCTTGGATCGTGTAATAGGTCCAGT
>NW_019275849.1:618-1524 GCF_002738345.1 Cucurbita maxima | reverse complement strand
TCATCAAGCCTAATCATTCCTCACAAAACTTTCAAAAATCGTCGAAAGGGACTAGGTGTTTTTTGGCACGTACTTCAAACGTCCCCGATTTGTGTTTTCGAAGTAGGGTTCGATTTGACGAACTCTTCTAATTCATCAAGCCTAATCATTCCTCACAAAACTTTCGAAAATCGTCGAAAGAGACTAGGTGTTTTTTGGCTCATCAAGCCTAATCATTCCTCACAAAACTTTCGAAAATCGTCGAAAGAGACTAGGTGTTTTTTGGCACGTACTTCAAACGTCCCCGATTTGTGTTTTCGATGTAGGGTTCGATTTGACCAACTCTTTTACTGTTTTATGCACTCCGTTTCTTCGAAACTATATTCTAAATCATCAAGCCTAATCATTCCTCACAAAACTTTCGAAAATCGTCGAAAGGGACTAGGTGTTTTTTGGCACGTACTTCAAACGTCCCCGATTTGTGTTTTCGAAGTAGGGTTCGATTTGACGAACTCTTCTAAATCATCAAGCCTAATCATTCTTCACAAAACTTTCGAAAATCGTCGAAAGGGACTAGGTGTTTTATGGCACGTACTTCAAACGTCCCCGATTTGTGTTTTCGAAGTAGGGTTCGATTTGACGAACTCTTTTACTGTTTTATGCACTCCGTTTCTTCGAAACTATATTCTAAATCATCAAGCCTAATCATTCCTGACAAAACATTTGAAAATCGTCGAAAGGGACTAGGTGTTTTTTTGGCACGTACTTCAAACGCCCTAGATTTGGGTTTCCGAAGTAGGGTTCGATTTGAAGAACTCTTTTACTGTTTTATGCACTGCGTTTCTTCGAAACTATATTCAAAATCATCAAGCCTAATCATTCCTCACAAAACTTTCAAAAATCGTCGAAAGGGACTAGGTGTTTTTT
>NW_019275849.1:0-274 GCF_002738345.1 Cucurbita maxima | reverse complement strand
TCGATTTGACGAACTCTTTTACTGTTTTATGCACTCCGTTTCTTCGAAACTATATTCTAAATCATCAAGCCTAATCATTCCTCACAAAACTTTCGAAAATCGTCGAAAGGGGCTAGGTGTTTTTTGGCTCGTACTTCAAACGTCCCCGATTTGTGTTTTCGAAGTAGGGTTCGATTTGACGAACTCTTTCACTGTTTTATGCACTCCGTTTCTTCGAAACTATATTCTAAATCATCAAGCCTAATCATTCCTCACAAAACTTTCGAAAATCGTC
>NW_019275848.1:0-1524 GCF_002738345.1 Cucurbita maxima | reverse complement strand
TTCCTCACAAAACTTTCGAAAACAGTAGATCGTGACTCGGTTTTTTTATCACGTACTAAAAACTTCCCTGTTTGGATTTCCGAAGAAGGGTTCGATTTGAAGAACTCTTTTACTGTTTTATGCACTCTGTTTCTTAGAAATAGTATTCTACATCATCAAGCCATATCATTCCTCACAAAACTTTTGTCAAACCTCGACCGTGACTCGGTTTTTTTAGCACGTACTACAAACTTCCCTGTTTGGATTTCCGAAGAAGGGTTCGATTTGAACAACGCTTTTACTCTTTTATGCACTCCGTTTCTTAGAAATAATCTTATAAATCATCAAGCCTTATCGTTCCTCACAAAACTTTCGAAAACAGTAGATTGTGACTCGGTTTTTTTAGCATGTACTACAAACTTCCCTGTTTGGGTTTCCTAAGAAGGGTTCGATTTGAAGAACTCTTTTACTCTTTTATGCACTCCGTTTCTTAGAAATATTATTATAAATCATCAAGCCTTATCATTCCTCACAAAACTTTCGAAAAACGACGATCGTGACTCGGTTTTTTTAGCACGGACTACAAACTTCCCTGTTTGGGTTTTCGAAGAAGGGTTCGATTTGAAGAACTCTTTTACTGTTTTATGCACTCCGTTTCTTAGAAATAATATTCTACATCATCAAGCCATATCATTCCTCACAAAACTTTTGTCAAACCTCGACCGTGACTCGGTTTTTTTAGCATGTACTACAAACTTCCCTGTTTGGGTTTCCTAAGAAGGGTTCGATTTGAAGAACTCTTTTACTCTTTTATGCACTCCGTTTCTTACAAATAATATTATAAATCATCAATCCTTATCATTCCTCACAAAACTTTCGAAAAAAGTAGATCGTGACTCGGTTTTTTTATCACGTACTAACCTTATCATTCCTCACAAAACTTTCGAAAAAAGTAGATCGTGACTCGGTTTTTTTATCACGTACTAAAAACTTCACTGTTTGGGTTTCCGAAGAAGGGTTCGATTTGAAGAACTGTTTTACTGTTTTATGCACTCCGTTTCTTAGAAATAATATTCTACATCATCAAGCCATATCATTCCTCACAAAACTATTGACAAACGTCGACCGTGACTCGGTTTTTTTAGCACGTACTAAAAACTTCCCTGTTTGGGTTTCCGAAGAAGGGTTCGATTTGAAGAACTCTTTTACTCTTTTATGCACTCCGTTTCTTAGAAATAATATTCTACATCATCAAGCCATATCATTCCTCACAAAAATTTTTACAAACGTCGACCGTTACTCGGTTTTTTTAGCACGTACCAAAAACATCACTATTTGGGTTTCCGAAGAAGGGTTGGATTTGAAGAAATTTTTTACTCTTTTATGCACTCCGTTTCTTAGAAATAATCTTATAAATAATCAAGCCTTATCGTTCCTCACAAACCTTTCGAAAACAGTAGATCGTGACTCGGTTTTTTTATCACGTACTAAAAACTTCCCTGTTTGGATTTCCGAAGAAGGGTTCGATTTGAAGAACTCTTTTAC
>NW_019275847.1:0-1525 GCF_002738345.1 Cucurbita maxima | reverse complement strand
CCCAGATTTGGGTTTCCGAAGTAGGGCTCATTTTGAAGCACACTTTTACTATTTTATGCACTCCGTTTCGTTGAAATTCTATTCTAAATCATAAAGCCTAATCATTCCCCAAAAAACTTTTTAAAAAGGTCGACCGTGACCCGGTTTTTTTACCACATACATCAAACGTCCCAAATTTGGGTTTTCGAATTAGGTTTCGATTTGAAGGACTCTTTTACTGTTTTGATGCACTCCGCTTGTTGGAAATTCTTTTCTACATCATCAAGCCTAATCATTCCCTACAAAAGTTTTAAAAATATCGACCGTGACTCGGGTTTTTTAGCACGTACTTCAAACGTCCCTGATTAGTGTTTCGAAGTAGGGTTCGATTTGAAGCAATCTTTTACTATTTTATGCACTATGATTCTTCAAAATTCGATTCTAAATCATTATGCAGAATCATTCCCCACAAAAGTTTTGAAAAACGTCGACCGTGACTCGGTTTTTTAGCACGTACTTCAAACGTCCCAGATTTGGGTTTCCGAAGTAGGGCTCATTTCGAAGCACACTTTTACTATTTTATGCACTCCGTTTCGTTGAAATTCTATTCTAAATCATAAAGCCTAATCATTCCCCACAAAGCTTTTTAAAAATGTCGACCGTGCCTCGGTTTTTTTACCACATACTTCAAACGTCCCAAATTTTGGTTTTCGAATTAGGTTTCGATTTGAAGCAATCTTTTACTATTTTATGCACTATGATTCTTCAAAATTCTATTCTAAATAATTATACCGAATCATTCCCCACAAATGTTTTGAAAAACGTAGACCGTGACTCGGTTTTTTAGCACGTACTTCAAACGTCCCGGATTTGGGTTTTCGAAGTAGGGTTCGATTTGAAGCANNNNTTTCGAAGTAGGGTTCGATTTGAAGCACTCTTTTACTGTTTTGATGCACTCCGTTGGTTCCAAATTGTATTCTACATCTACAAGCCTAATCATTCCCCACAAAGCTTTTTAAAAATGTCGACCGTGCTTCGGTTTTTTTACCACATACTTCAAACGTCCCAAATTTGGGTTTTCGAATTAGGTTTCGATTTGAAGGACTCTTTTACTATTTTGATGCACTCCGCTTGTTGGAAATTCTTTTCTACATCATCAAGCCTAATCATTCCCTACAAAAGTTTTAAAAATGTCGACCGTGACTCGGGTTTTTTAGCCCGTACTTCAAACGTCCCTTTTTAGTGTTTCGAAGTAGGGTTCGATTTGAAGCAATCTTTTACTATTTTATGCACCATGATTCTTCAAAATTCGATTCTAAATCATTATGCCGAATCATTCCCCACAAAAGTTTTGAAAAACGTCGACCGTGACTCGGTTTTTTAGCACGTACTTCAAACGTCCAAGATTTGCATTTTCGAAGTAGGGTTCGATTTGAAGCACTCTTTTACTGTTTTGATGCACTCCGTTGGTTCGAAATTGTATTCTACATCTACAAGCCTATTCATTCCCCACAAAACTTCAACAAACGTCGACCGTGACTCGGTT
>NW_019275846.1:0-1527 GCF_002738345.1 Cucurbita maxima | reverse complement strand
TAAATCATTATTCCCGATCACTCCGAGCAGGAATTTCGAAAAACGCCGACCGCTACTCTGTTTATTTATCATGTGGTTCAAATGTCCTGGATTAGGGTTCACAAATTAGGGCTTCGATTTTAAGCACACTTTTATTGTTTTTCTACACTCCGTTTTTTCGACATTCTATTCTAAATCATCAAGACTAAACATTCCCAACAAAAGTTTCGAGAAACGTTGACCGTGACACGGTTTTTTTAGCACGTACTTCTAACTAACCAGGTTNAGTGTTCACAAATTAGGGCTTCGATTTTAATCACTCTTTTACTGTTTTTCTACACTCCGTTTCTTCGACATTCTATTCTAAATCATCACGACTAAACATTCCCAACAAAAGTTTCGAGAAACGTCGATCGTGACACGATTTTTTTAGCACGTACTTCTAACTAACCAGGTTAGGGAATCGATTTAAAGCACTCTTTTACTGTTTTATGCACTCCATTTCCTACAAATTCTATTCTAAATCATTATGCCTGATCACTCCGAGCAGGAGTTTCGAAAAACGTCGATCGCTACTCAGTTTTTTTATCACGTGATTCTAACGTGGTGGATTAGGGTTCACAAATTAGGGCTTCGATTTTAAGCACTCTTTTACTATTTTTCTACACTATGTTTCTTCGATATTCTATTCTAAATCATCAAGACTAAACATTCCAACAAAAGTTTCGAGAAACGTCGACCGTGACACGGTTTTTTAGCACGTAATTCTAACTAACCAGGTTAGGGAATCAATTTAAAGCACTCTTTTACTATTTTATGCACTCCATTTCCTACAAATTCTATTCTAAATCATTATGCCCGATCACTCCGAGCAGGAGTTTCGAAAAACGTCGACCGCTACTCAGTTTTTTTATCACGTGTGCACGGTTTTTTTAGCACGTACTTCTAACTAACCAGGTTAGGGAATCGATTTAAAGCACTCTTTTACTGTTTTATGCACTCCATTTCCTACAAATTCTATTCTAAATCATTATGCCCGATCACTCCGAGCAGGAGTTTCGAAAAACGTCGATCGCTACTCAGTTTTTTTATCACGTGATTCTAACGTGGTGGATTAGGTTCACAAATTAGGGCTTCGATTTTAAGCACTCTTTTACTATTTTTCTACACTATGTTTCTTCGATATTCTATTCTAAATCATCAAGACTAAACATTCCAACAAAAGTTTCGAGAAACGTCGACCGTGACACGGTTTTTTAGCACGTAATTCTAACTAACCAGGTTAGGGTTAAAGCACTCTTTTACTATTTTATGCACTCCATTTCCTACAAATTCTATTCTAAATCATTATGCCCGATCACTCCGAGCAGGAGTTTCGAAAAACGTCGACCGCTACTCAGTTTTTTTATCACGTGGTTCGTACGTCTTGGATTAGGGTTCACAAATTAGGGCTTCGATTTTAAGCACTCTTTTACTATTTTTCTACACTATGTTTCTTCGATATTCTATTCTAAATCATCAAGACTAAACATTCCCAACAAAAGTTTC
>NW_019275845.1:0-1528 GCF_002738345.1 Cucurbita maxima | reverse complement strand
GGGTTTCCGAAGAAGGGTTCGATTTGAAGAACTCTTTTAATGTTTTAATCCCTTCGTTTCTTAGAAATAATATTCTAAATCCTCAAGCCTTATCATTCCTCACAAAACTTTCGAAAAACGTCGACCGGGAATCGGTTGTTTTAGGAAGTACTAAAAACATCCCTGTTTGGGTTTCCGAAGAAGGGTTCGATTTGAAGAACACTTTTACTTTTTTATGCACTCCGTTTCTTAGAAATAATATTCTAAATCCTCAAGCCTTATCATTCCTCACAAAACTTTCGAAAAACGTCGACCGTGACTCGGTTTTTTTAGCACGTACTAAAAACGTCCCTGTTTGGGTTTCCGAAGAAGGGTTCGATCTGAAGAACTCTTTTACAGTTTTATGCACTCCGTATCTTAGAAATAATATCTAAATCATCAAGCCTTATCATTCCTCACAAAACTTTCAAAAAATGTCGATCGTGACTCGGTTTTTTTAGCACGTACTTCAAACATCCCAAATTTGGGTTTCCGAAGTAGGGTTCGATTTGAAGAACTCTTTTACTGTTTTATGCACTCCGTTTCTTAGAAATAATATTCTAAATCATCAAGCCTTATCATTCCTCACAAAACATTCGAAAAACGTCGACCGTGACTCGGTTTTTTTAGCACGTACTAAAAACATCCCTCTTTGGGTTTCCGAAGAACGGTTCGATTTATAGAACTCTTTTACTGTTTTATGCACTCCGTATCTTAGAAATAATATTCTAAATCATCAAGCCTTATCATTCCTCACAAAACTTTCAAAAAACGTCGATCGTAACTCGGATTTTTTAGCAAGTACTTCAAACTTCCCAAATTTGGGTTTCCGAAGTAGGGTTCGATTTGAAGAACTCTTTTACTGTTTTAAGCACTCCGTTTCTTAGAAATAATATTCTAAATCATCAAGCCTTATCATTCCTACCAAAAATTTCGAAAAACGTCGACTGTGACTCAGTTTTTTTAGCACGTACTAACAAGTTCCCTGTTTGGGTTTCCGAAGAAGGGTTCGATTTGAAGAACACTTTTACTTTTTTATGCACTCCGTTTCTTAGAAATAATATTCTAAATCCTCAAGCCTTATCATTCCTCACAAAACTTTCGAAAAACGTCGACCATGACTCGGTTTTTTTAGCACGTACTAAAAACGTCCCTGTTTGGGTTTCCGAAGAAGGGTTCGATCTGAATAACTCTTTTACAGTTTTATGCACTCCGTATCTTAGAAATAATATCTAAATCATCAAGCCTTATCATTCCNTGAAGAACTCTTTTACAGTTTTATGCACTCCGTATCTTAGAAATAATATCTAAATCATCAAGCCTTATCATTCCTCACAAAACTTTCAAAAAATGTCGATCGTGACTCGGTTTTTTTAGCACTTACTTCAAACTTCCTAAATTTGGGTTTCCGAAGTAGGGTTCGATTTGAAGAACTCTTTTACTGTTTTATGCACTCCGTTTCTTAGAAATAATATTCTAAATCATCAAGCCTTATCATTCCTCACAAAAC
>NW_019275844.1:0-1528 GCF_002738345.1 Cucurbita maxima | reverse complement strand
TGTTAGATGTCGCCCAATTTTGCTTCAATTGTCAAACCAGCTCGTCTACGGGAAAGAGTCCCTTTGAAATTGTAAGTGGACGACAACCGGCCTTACCCCACATTATCGATCATCCTTATGCAGGGAAGAACCCTCAAGCTCACAACTTCACAAGAGAATGGAAGCAGACAACAGATATAGCCCGAGCATATTTAGAAAAGGCTTCCAAGCATATGAAAAAGTGGGCAGACAAGAAGCGTCGCCCCCTTCAATTCCGAGCAGGAGATCAAGTCCTCATCAAGCTGAAACCAGAACAGATCAGATTTCGCAGCCGAAAGGACCAGAGACTAGTTCGCAAGTATGAAGGCCCGGTTGAAGTCCTTAAAAAGATCGGGACTACCTCCTACCGAGTTGCACTCCCCACATGGATGAAAATCCGCCCAGTAATTCATGTGAGCAACCTGAAGCCATACCACCCTGACCCAGAAGACGACCAACGAAATGCAACCACAAGACCGAGCATCGATCTGAGGCAAAAAGAAACAAAAGAAGTAGAGGAGATCCTCGCCGACAGGGTTAGGAAGATAGGACGACCTGTACGGACGATTCGTGAATTCCTTGTCAAATGGAAGAATTTCCCTACAGAGGAAACCAGCTGGGAACGCGCCGAAGACCTGAAATCTGCAGCCACCCACATCGCCAGGTTTGAAAGTAGTCGGTTGACGGGGTCGTCAACCAATTAAGTGGGGGAGGATGTCACGGTCATGCTCGTCCAGGGCGTGTTGCCCATGGCCGCATGCCTATGGCAAGCCAAACCCTTGTCATGTCTTTTCATTCTAGTGTTTTTACTTCTATAGTTCTAGGGCGTATGACGCCTCAAAAATATCATGTCTAGGCCTGCCAGACATGAAATGTCTCAAAATGTACTATAGGGGGATATGACTAGTTGTCAACTTCTCCCTACCCAAGGTTATATATGCTAAGCCGTTGTTATCTCTCTCTTGCTTGCTTATATAACGTCTCTTTCTAAAATCTCTCTCTACCCTCATTTTCCAAAACCTTCTTTTAAAACCGAGGCTAGAGGCTCGATCATACGTCGCTTGGCCGTAGGCGACGCAAGTACGAATTGGCTTAGCTCACTTGTCGTTGGAAAGTGAGTGCCGCACAATCGCTAGTCCGCTGCCTTTAAGAGTGCGATTGTGTCACTCGGCGCGCGCACGAGGGGGCGGGCACTGGCGCCCCACGATTGCCGGTGTTGGCGGGCATGATGTGCGCGCAAGGGCGATGGGGGCGCTGCTGCGGCGTGGGGCTCGGCGCGCGCACGAGGGGGCGGGCACTGGCGCCCCACGATTGCCGGTGTTGGCGGGCATGATGTGCGCGCAAGGGCGATGGGGGCGCTGCTGCGGCGTGGGGCTCGGCGCACGCACGAGGGGGCGAGCACTGGCGCCCCACGATTGCCGGCCGTAGGCCTTCGCGGGCACGCGAGCGCCCAACCCGTGCTCCCACACACCCACCCCTGCGTCCTTCTCACCAACACCCAAACCCCCAC
>NW_019275843.1:0-1396 GCF_002738345.1 Cucurbita maxima | reverse complement strand
TTATCAATCTTCGTACAAGTCGCATGCAAAGCGAGCGCTCTACCGTCTAAGCTACATCTTCATAATTTTTACGTCACAAAAACATAAATGTCTCCTTCACAATTTTTATGTCACAAAAACATAAATGACTCGTCATGAATAATAGTGAAAATGAAAAAATATCGCTACTCATTATGTCATAAATAAGAAAAAAATGAATAGAAATAAAATAGTAATAGCGAATAGTTTCTTTTGGAGATATGGGGTATCGATCCAATCCCCGTACCTCTCGCATGCTAAATGAGCGAATAGAAATAAAATATTACATCATAGAACCCTACATTTCCCATCTAGAAATGCAGGGTATCGATCCCCATATCTCTTGCATGCAACGCAAACGCTCTACCATCTAAGCTGTATCCCCACAATTCTTACATCATAAAGTCCTAAGCATCTCGTCATCTGTAATAGTGAAAATGAAAAACTATCCCAGCTCATTATGTCCTAAATAAGAAAAAAATTGAAAAGATAAGAAAAAATTGAACATAAATAATATATTTAGTAATCGATTCAATTGAAGATGCAAGGTATTGATCCCCATACTTTCCACATGGGAAATGAACACCCTAAATTCCCCTAGATGTTAGGTATCGATCCCCGTACCTCTCGTATGCTAAGCCGTACCTCTCGCTTGCTAAGCGAAGCTACATCCCTACAATTCTTGCATCACAAAACCCTAAATTTTCCATCATCAATAATAGTGAAAATGAAAAAATATCGCTACTCAACATGTCATGAATAAGGAAAAATTGAAAAGAAGTAATTTTCAAAATAGTGACATGAAAAACTATCCCGGCTCATTATGTCGTAAATAAGAAAAAATTGAAAAGAAATAATATATTTAGTGATTGATTCATTTTGGAGATGCAAGGTATCAACCCTGTAACTTTCCACATTAGAAGTGAGCGCTCTACTATCTGAGCTACATCCCCACAATTCGTACTACAATCTCTTGAAGGGGCATTTTGAGAATCAAACTCGAGACCTCTCACACCCAAAGCAAGAATCATACCACTAGACCAAATGCCCTTGTTTTACACTTGAAACGTAGGTATGAAACCTTAGGCCTAGGTATTAAGGTCGTATTTTGTTTTATTGCAGGAAACACATGAAGTCCTTAGATGTAGAATGTGTCTGGGAGAATAAAGCCTTGGGATGGGATGTTAAGAAAGACTTTGAGTATTAAGAGCATGATGGTAAGTATAAAATGATGTGTCTTGGAGAATAAACCCTTGGGATGGGATGTTAAGAAAGACTTTGAGTATTAAGAGCATGATGGTAAGCATAAAATGATGTGTCTTGGAGAATAAAACCTTGGGATGGGATGTTAAGAAAGACTATGAGTACTAAGAGCGTG
>NW_019275842.1:0-1512 GCF_002738345.1 Cucurbita maxima | reverse complement strand
TTCTTCCGAAACCCAAACAGGGAAGTATGTAGTACGTGCTAAAAAAACCGAGTCACGGTCGACGTTTGTCGAAAGTTTTGTGAGGAATGATAAGGCTAGATGATTTAGAATATTATTTCACAGAAACAGAGTGCGTAAAACAGTAAAAGAGTTCTTCAAATGGAACTCTTCTTCTGAAACCCTAACAGGGAAGTTTGTAGTACGTGCTAAAAAAACCGAGTCACGGTCGACGTTTGTCGAAAGTTTTGTGAGGAATGATAAGGCTAGATGATTTAGAATATTATTTCTAAGAAACGGAGTGCGTAAAACAGTAAAAGAGTTCTTCAAATGGAACCCTTCTTCCGAAAGCCAAATAGGGAAGTATGTAGTACGTGCTAAAAAACACCGAGTCACGGTCGACGTTTGTCGAAAGTTTTGTGAGGAATGATAAGGCTTGATGATTTAGAATATTATTTCTAAGAAACGGAGTGCGTAAAACAGTAAAAGAGTTCTTCAAATGGAACTCTTCTTCCGAAACCCAAACAGGGAAGTATGTAGTACGTGCTAAAAAAACCGAGTTACGGTCGACGTTTGTCGAAAGTTTTGTGAGGAATGATAAGGCTTGATGATTTAGAATATTATTTCTAAGAAACGGAGTGCGTAAAACAGTAAAAGTATTCTTCAAATGGTACCCTCCTTCGGAAACCCAAACAGAGAAGTTTGTAGTACGTGCTAAAAAACACCGAATCACGGTCGACGTTTGTCGAAAGTTTTGTAAGGAATGATAAGGCTAGATGATTTAGAATATTATTTCTAAGAAACGGAGTGCGTAAAACAGTAAAAGAGTTCTTCAAATGGAACCCTTCTTCCGAAACCCAAACAGGGAAGTATGTAGTACGTGCTAAAAAAACCGAGTCACGGTCGACGTTTGTCGAAAGTTTTGTGAGGAATGATAAGGCTAGATGATTTAGAATATTATCTCTAAGAAACGGAGTGCGTAAAAAAATAAAAGAGTTCTTCAAATGGAACCCTTCTTCCGAAACCCAAACAGGGAAGTATGTAGTACGTGCTAAAAAAACCGAGTCACGGTCGACGTTTGTCGAAAGTTTTGTGAGGAATGATAAGGCTAGATGATTTAGAATATTATTTCTAAGAAACGGAGTGCGTAAAACAGTAAAAGAGTTCTTCAAATGGAACCCTTCTTCCGGAACCCTAACAGGGAAATTTGTAGTACGTGCTAAAAAACCGGGTCACGGTCGACGTTTGTCGAAAGTTTNAACAGGGAAGTATGTAGTACGTGCTAAAAAAACCGAGTCACGGTCGACGTTTGTCGAAAGTTTTGTGAGGAATGATAAGGCTTGATGATTTAGAATATTATTTCTAAGAAACGGAGTGCGTAAAACAAGAAAAGTATTCTTCAAATGGTACCCTCCTTCGGAAACCCAAACAGAGAAGTTTGTAGTACGTGCTAAAAAACACCGAGTCACGGTCGACGTTTGTCGAAAGTTTTGTGAGGAATGATAAGGCTTGATG
>NW_019275841.1:0-1529 GCF_002738345.1 Cucurbita maxima | reverse complement strand
TACTTCGGAAACCCAAATCTGGGACGTTTGAAGTACGTGCTAAAAAAACCGAGTCACGGTCGACGTTTTTCTAAAGTTTTGTGAGGAATGTTTACGGTTGATGATTTAGAACAGAATTTCCATCAAACGGAGTGCATCAAAACAGTAAAAGAGTCCTTCAAATCGAACCCTACTTTGGAAACCCAAATCTNGACGTTTGAAGTACGTGCTCAAAAAACCGAGTCACGATCGACATTTTTAAAAAGTTTTGTGGGGAATGATTAGGCTTGATGATTTAGAATATATTTTCGAAGAAACGGAGTGCATCAAAACAGTAAAGGAGTTCATCAAATCGAACCCTACTTCGAAAACCCAAATCTGGGACGTTTGAAGTACGTTTTAAAAAAACTGAGTCACGGTCGACGTTTTTCAAAACTTTTGTGGGGAATGATTAGGCTTGATGATGTAGAATACAATTTCGAACAAACGGAGTGCATCAAAACAATAAAAGAGTGCTTCAAATCGAACCGTACTTCGGAAACCCAAATCTGGGACGTTTGAAGTACGTGCTAAAAAAACCGGGTCACGGTCGACGTTTTTCTAAAGTTTTGGGAGGAATGTTTACGGTTGATGATGTAGAAAAGAATTTCGAAGAAACGAAGTGCATCAAAACAGTAAAAGAGTCCTTCAAATCGAACCCTACTTCGGAAACCCAAATCTCTGACGTTTGAAGTACGTGCTAAAAAAACCGAGTCACGATCGACATTTTTAAAAAGTTTTGTGGGGATCGATAAGGATTGATGATTTAGAATAGATTTTCGAAGAAACGGAGTGCATCAAAACCAGTAAAGGAGTTCATCAAATCGAACCCTACTTCGAAAACCCAAATCTGGGACGTTTGAAGTACGTTTTAAAAACACTGAGTCACGGTCGACGTTTTTCAAAACTTTTGTGGGGAATGATTAGGCTTGATGATGTAGAATACAATTTCGAACAAACGGAGTGCATCAAAACAATAAAAGAGTGCTTCAAATCGAACCGTACTTCGGAAACCCAAATCTGGGACGTTTGAAGTACGTGCTAAAAAAACCGAGTCACGGTCGACGTTTTTCTAAAGTTTTGTGAGGAATGTTTACGGTTGATGATTTAGAACAGAATTTCCAACAAACAGAATGCATCAAAACAGTAAAAGAGTGCTTCAAATCGAACCATACTTCGGAAACCTAAATCTGGGACGTTTGAAGTACGTGCTAAAAAAACCGAGTCACGATCGACATTTTTAAAAAGTTTTGTGGGGAATGTTTAGGCTTGATGATTTAGAATAGATTTTCGAAGAAACGGAGTGCATCAAAACAGTAAAGGAGTTCTTCAAATCGAACCCTACTTCGAAAACCCAAATCTGGGACGTTTGAAGTATGTTTTAAAAAAAAACTGAGTCACGGTCGACGTTTTTCAAAACTTTTGTGGGGAATGATTAGGCTTGATGATGTAGAATACAATTTTGAACAAACGGAGTGCATCAAAACAGTAAAAGAGTGCTTCAAATCGAA
>NW_019275840.1:0-1529 GCF_002738345.1 Cucurbita maxima | reverse complement strand
TAGTACTTAAAATCGAAACCCTAATTTCTGAACCCTAATCCAGGAAGTTTGAACCACGTGATAAAAAAACTGAGTAGCGGTCGGCGTTTTTCGAAATTCCTGCTCGGAGTGATCGGGAATAATGATTAAGAATAGAATTTTGAAGAAATGGAGTGCATAAAAAAGTAAAAGAGTGCTTTAAATCGATTCCCTAACCTGGTTAGTTAGAAGTACGTGCAAAAAAAACTGTGTCACGGTCGACGTTTCTCGAAACTTTTGTTGGGAATGTTTAGTTTAGTCTTGATGATTTAGAATAGAATGTCAAAGAAACGGAGTGTAGAAAAATAGTACTTAAAATCGAAACCCTAATTTCTGAACCCTAATCCAAGAAGTTTGAACCACGTGATAAAAAAACTGAGTAGCGGTCGGCGTTTTTCGAAATTCCTGCTCGAAGTGATCGGAAATAATTATTTAGAATAGAATTTTGAAGAAATGNGTTTGAACCACGTGATAAAAAAACTGAGTAGCGGTCGGCGTTTTTCGAAATTCCTGCTCGGAGTGATCGGGAAAAATGATTTAGAATAGAATTTTGAAGGAATGGAGTGCATAAAACAGTAAAAGAGTGCTTTAAATCGATTCCCTAACCTGGTTACTTTGAAGTATGTGCTAAAAAAACTGTGTCACGGTCGACGTTTCTCGAAACTTTTGTTGGGAATGTTTAGTTTAGTCTTGATGATTTAGAATAGAATGTCAAAGAAACGGAGTGTAGAAAAATAGTACTTAAAATCGAAACCCTAATTTCTGAACCCTAATCCAGGAAGTTTGAACCACGTGATAAAAAAACTGAGCAGCGGTTGGCGTTTTTCGAAATTCCTGCTCGAAGTGATCGGAAATAATTATTTAGAATAGAATTTTGAAGAAATGGAGTGCATAAAACAGTAAAAGAGTGCTTTAAATCGATTCCCTAACCTTGTTAGTTAGAAGTACGTGCTAAAAAAACTGTGTCACGGTCGACGTTTCTCGAAACTTTTGTTGGGAATGTTTCGTTTAGTCTTGATGATTTAGAATAGAATGTCAAAGAAACGGAGTGTAGAAAAATAGTACTTAAAATCGAAACCCTAATTTGTGAACCCTAATCCAGGAAGTTTGAACCACGTGATAAAAAAACTGAGTAGCGGTGGGCGTTTTTCGAAATTCCTGCTCGGAGTGATCGGGAATAATGATTTAGAATAGAATTTTGAAGAAATGGAGTGCATAAAACAGTAAAAGAGTGTTTTAAATCGAATCCCTAAGCTGGTTACTTTGAAGTACGTGCTAAAAAAACTGTGTCACGGTCGACGTTTCTCGAAACTTCCCTAAGCTGGTTACTTTGAAGTACGTGCTAAAAAAACTGTGTCACGGTCGACGTTTCTCGAAACTTTTTTTGGGAATGTTTAGTTTAGTCTTGATGATTAAGAATAGAATGTAAAAGAAACGGAGTGTAGAAAAATAGTACTTAAAATCGAAACCCTAATTTGTGAACCCTAATCCAGGAAGTTTGAACCACGTGA
>NW_019275839.1:1143-1532 GCF_002738345.1 Cucurbita maxima | reverse complement strand
TCAGAAATTAGGGTTTCGATTTTAAGTACTATTTTTCTACACTCTGTTTCTTTGACATTCTATTCTAAATCATCAAGACTAAACTAAACATTCCCAACGAAAGTTTCGAGAAACGTCGACCGTGACATAGTTTTTTTAGCACGTACTTCAAAGTAACCAGGTTAGGGAATCAATTTAAAGCACTCTTTTACTGTTTTATGCACTCCATTTCTTCAAAATTCTATTCTAAATCATTATTCCCGATCACTCCGAGCAGGAATTTCGAAAAAACGTCGACCGTGACACAGTTTTTTTAGCACGTACTTCAAACTTTCTGGATTAGGATTCAGAAATTAGGGTTTCGATTTTAAGTACTATTTTTCTACACTCCGTTTCTTTGACATTCTATT
>NW_019275839.1:0-724 GCF_002738345.1 Cucurbita maxima | reverse complement strand
CTTTACTGTTTTATGCACTCCATTTCTTCAAAATTCTATTCTAAATCATTATTCCCGATCACTCCGAGCAGGAATTTCGAAAAAACGTCGACCGTGACACAGTTTTTTTAGCACGTACTTCAAACTTCTTGGATTAGGGTTCAGAAATTAGGGTTTCGATTTTAAGTACTATTTTTCTACACTCTGTTTCTTTGACATTCTATTCTAAATCATCAAGACTAAACTAAACATTCCCAACGAAAGTTTCGAGAAACGTCGACCGTGACACAGTTTTTTTAGCACGTACTTCAAAGTAACCAGGTTAGGGAATCGATTTAAAGCACTCTTTTACTGTTTTATGCACTCCATTTCTTCAAAATTCTATTCTAAATCATTATTCCCGATCACTCCGAGCAGGAATTTCGAAAAAACGTCGACCGTGACACAGTTTTTTTATCACGTGGCTCAAACTTCCTGGATTAGGGTTCAGAAATTAGGGTTTCGATTTTAAGTACTATTTTTCTACACTCCGTTTCTTTGACATTCTATTCTAAACAATCAAGACTAAACTAAACATTCCCAACAAAAGTTCCGAGAAACGTCGACCGTGACACAGTCTTTTTAGCACGTACTTCTAACTAACCAGGTTAGGGAATCGATTTAAAGCACTCTTGTACTGTTTTATGCACTCCATTTCTTCAAAATTCTATTCTAAATCATTATTCCCGATCACTCCGAGCAGGAA
>NW_019275838.1:1354-1533 GCF_002738345.1 Cucurbita maxima | reverse complement strand
ATAGAATTTTGAAGAAATGGAGTGCATAAAACAGTAAAAGAGTGCTTTAAATCGATTCCCTAACCTGGTTACTTAGAAGTACGTGCTAAAAAAACTGTGTCACGGTCGACGTTTCTCGAAACTTTTGGTTGGAATGTTTAGTTTAGTCTTGATGATTTAGAATAGAATGTCAAAGAAAC
>NW_019275838.1:0-1315 GCF_002738345.1 Cucurbita maxima | reverse complement strand
GAGTGTAGAAAAATAGTACTTAAAATCAAAACCCTAATTTCTGAACCCTAATCCAGGAAGTTTGAACCACGTGATAAAAAAACTGAGTAGCGGTCGGCGTTTTTCGAAATTCCTGCTCGGAGTGATCGGGGATAATGATTTAGAATAGAATTTTGAAGAAATGGAGTGCATAAAACAGTAAAAGAGTGCTTTAAATCGATTCCCTAACCTGGTTACTTTGAAGTACGTGCTAAAAAAACTGTGTCACGGTCGACGTTTCTCGAAACTTTTGTTGGGAATGTTTAGTTTAGTCTTGATGATTTAGAATAGAATGTCAAAGAAACGGAGTGTAGAAAAATAGTACTTAAAATCGAAACCCTAATTTGTGAACCCTAATCCAGGAAGTTTGAACCACGTGATAAAAAAACTGAGTAGCGGTCGGCGTTTTTCGAAATTCCTGCTCGGAGTGATCGGGAATAATGATTTAGAATAGAATTTTGAAGAAATGGAGTGCATAAAACAGTAAAAGAGTGCTTTAAATCGATTCCCTAACCTTGTTAGTTAGAAGTACGTGCTAAAAAATCTGTGTCACGGTCGACGTTTCTCGAACTTTTTGTTGGGAATGTTTAGTTTAGTCTTGATGATTTAGAATAGAATGTCAAAGAAACGGAGTGTAGAAAAATAGTACTTAAAATCGAAACCCTAATTTGTGAACCCTAATCCAGGAAGTTTGAACCACGTGATAAAAAAACTGAGTAGCGGTCGGCGTTTTTCGAAATTCCTGCTCGGAGTGATCGGGAATAATGATTTAGAATAGAATTTTGAAGAAATGGAGTGCATAAAACAGTAAAAGAGTGCTTTAAATCGATTCCCTAACCTGGTTACTTAGAAGTACGTGCTAAAAAAACTGTGTCACGGTCGACGTTTCTCGAAACTTTTGTTGGGAATGTTTAGTTTAGTCTTGATGATTTAGAATAGAATGTCAAAGAAACGGAGTGTAGAAAAATAGTACTTAAAATCGAAACCCTAATTTCTGAACCCTAATCATGGAAGTTTGAACCACGTGATAAAAAAACTAAGTAGCGGTTGGCGTTTTTCGAAATTCCTGCTCGGAGTGATCGGGGATAATGATTTAGAATAGAATTTTGAAGAAATGGAGTGCATAAAACAGTAAAAGAGTGCTTTAAATCGATGCCCTCACCTGGTTAGTTAGAAGTACGTGCTAAAAAATCTGTGTCACGGTCGACGTTTCTCGAAACTTTTGTTGGGAATGTTTAGTTTAGTCTTGATGATTTAGAATAGAATGTCAAAGAAACGGAGTGTAGAAAAATAGTAC
>NW_019275837.1:1303-1533 GCF_002738345.1 Cucurbita maxima | reverse complement strand
AACCCAAATCTGGGAAGTTTGAAGTACGTGCTAAAAAAACCGAGTCACGATCGACGTTTTTCGAAAGTTTTGTGAGGAATGATAAGGCTTGATGATTTAGAATATTATTTCTAAGAAATGGAGTGCTTAAAACAGTAAAAGAGTTCTTCAAATCGAACCCTACTTCGGAAACACAAATCTGAAAAGTTTAAAGTACGTGCTAAAAAAACCGAGTCACGATCGACGTTTTT
>NW_019275837.1:0-891 GCF_002738345.1 Cucurbita maxima | reverse complement strand
GATCGACGTTTTTCGAAACTTTTGTGAGGAATGATAAGGCTTGATGATTTAGAATATTATTTCTCAGAAACGGAGTGCATAAAACAGTCAAAGAGTTCTTCAAATCGAACCCTACTTCGAAAACCCAAATCTGGGAAGTTTGAAGTACGTGCTAAAAAAATCGAGTCACGATCGACGTTATTCGAAACTTTTGTGAGGAATGATAAGGCTTGATGATTTAGAATATTATTTCTAAGAAACGGAGTGCATAAAATAGTAAAATAGTTCTTCACATCGAACCCTACTACGGAAACCCAAATCTGGATAGTTTGAAGTTCGTGCTAAAAAAATCGAGTCACGATCGACGTTTTTCGAAACTTTTGTGAGGAATGATAAGGCTTGATGATTTAGAATATTATTTCTGAGAAACGGAGTGCATAAAACAGTAAAAGAGGTCTTCAAATCGAACCCTACTTCGGAAACCCAAATCTAGGACGTTTGTAGTACGTGCTAAAAAAACCGAGTCACGATCGACGTTTTTCGAATGTTTTGTGAGAATTGATAAGGCTTGATGATTTAGAATATTATTTCTGAGAAACGGAGTGCATAAAACAGTAAAAGAGTTCTTCAAATCGAACCCTTATTCGGCAACTTAAATCCTGGAAGTTTAAAGTACGTGTTAAAAATCCGAGTCACGATCGACGTTTTTCGAAAGTTTTGTGAGGAATGATAAGGCTTGATGATTTAGAATATTATTTCTCAGAAACGGAGTGCATAAAACAGTCAAAGAGTTCTTCAAATCGAACCCTACTTCGGAAACCCAAATCTGGGAAGTTTGAAATACGTGCTAAAAAAACCGAGTCACGATCAACGTTTTTCGAAAGTTTTGTGAGGAATGATAAGGCTTGATGA
>NW_019275836.1:0-1534 GCF_002738345.1 Cucurbita maxima | reverse complement strand
AAACCAACAAGACAAGACTCATAAGATGGGCGGTCAGGGAATCAATTTCATTTGTGTTATCCACCAAGGAAATGATCAAGGAATTCTCTATACACGGCTAAGAGATGACTATATTGTTGTACATCCTAAATAAAGTACCGTAGCAAAGCGAAGCTTTTGAAACTGAAAGCGTGTATAACTCAGATCCATTGTCTCTTCGATTCGTAAACTTCAGATCTGATCTTACTTTCGTCTCCGGGTGACTGAGAGAGAATTTGGGCCTGGCGTTTAACTGGTTCGGTCAACAATAAGGTACACAGCGGATTGATTAAATGGGCTTGAAGTTCCATTATCGTTAGGTTGAAGATCTCTACTAGGTTTAATGCACTTTGGTAGTTGCGAATGTTGCCGTAATCGAACGTCTTTCTCATTCGACATTCTCTCTTACCAAGCACTCATACTCGCAAGGGTTGAGGAGACAGTCCGTGAGGTAATTGGGCTTCGAGATTGCGTATACGCGAAAAGAGCTCGCTTTCGACTTTTTACCTCGGCGTTTTGTGCCCGGTTCTCGTTCAGGAAAGGGTCTGATCTCTTTCACTGGAGCACATTGATGCCGAAGGAGTCTTCGGAACCGGTGGAGAGGCTATGATCTCGGAATTTCTTTTTCATAAACCTGCCTGATGATTGATAAGGTAGGAGATTTTAAAAGACAAAAAATGACAATTATCGTTAGGTCGAAGATCTCTATTAGGTTTAGTGCACTTTGGTAGTTGCGAATGTTGCCGTAATCGAATGTCTTTCTCATTCGACATTCTCTCTTACCAAGCACTCATACTCGGAAGGGTTGAGGAGACAGTCCGTGAGGTAATTGGGCTTCGAGATTGCGTATACGCGAAAAGAGCTCGCTTTCGACTTTTTACCTCGGCGTTTTGTGCCCGGTTCTCGTTCAGGAAAGGGTCTGATCTCTTTCACTGGAGCACATTGATGCCGAAGGAGTCTTTGGAACCGGTGGAGAGGCTATGATCTCGGAATTTCTTTTTCATAAACCTGCCTGATGATTGATAAGGTAGGAGATTTTAAAAGACAAAAAATGACAATTATCGTTAGGTCGAAGATCTCTATTAGGTTTAGTGCACTTTGGTAGTTGCGAATGTTGCCGTAATCGAATGTCTTTCTCATTCGATATTCTCTCTTACCAAGCACTCATACTCGCAAGGGTTGAGGAGACAGTCCGTGAGGTAATTGGGCTTCGAGATTGCGTATACGCGAAAAGAGCTCGCTTTCGACTTTTTACCTCGGCGTTTTGTGCCCGGTTCTCGTTCAGGAAAGGGTCTGATCTCTTTCACTGGAGCACATTGATGCCGAAGGAGTCTTCGGAACCGGTGGAGAGGCTATGATCTCAGAATTTCTTTTTCATAAACCTGCCTTATGATTGATAAAGGTAGGAGATTTTAAAAGACAAAAAATGACAATTTCTTTTTCATAAACCTGCGTGATGATTAATAAGTCACACCTAAACCAATAATTATTTTAGTGCTTTTTTTCTCTTGGAGGG
>NW_019275835.1:0-1534 GCF_002738345.1 Cucurbita maxima | reverse complement strand
AAAAACGTCAACAGAGTTCTTCAAATCAAACCCTACTTCGGAAACCCAAATCGTGGAAGTTTGAAGTACATGCTAAAAAAACCGAGTCACGATCGTCGTTTTTCGAAGGTTTTGTGAGGAATGATAACGCTTGATGATTTAGAATATTATTTCTATGAAACGGAGTGCATAAAACCGTCAACAGAGTTCTTCAAATCGAACCCTACTTCGCAAACCCAAATCGTGGAAGTTTGAAGTACGTGCTAAAAAAACCGAGTCACGATTGTCGTTTTTCGAAAGTTTTGTGAGGAATGATGAGGCTTGATGATTTATCATATTATTTCTAAGAAATGGAGTGCATAAAAACGTCAACAGAGTTCTTCAAATCAAACCCTACTTCGGAAACCCAAATCGTGGAAGTTTGAAGTACGTGCTAAAAAAACCGAGTCACGATCGTCGTTTTTTGAAGGTTTTGTGAGGAATGATAAGGCTTGATGATTTAGAATATTATTTCTAAGAAACGGAGGGCATAAAACCGTCAACAGAGTTCTTCAAATCGAACCCTACTTCGCAAACCCAAATCGTGGAAGTTTGAAGTACGTGCTAAAAAAATCGAGTCACGATCGTCGTTTTTCGAAAGTTTTGTGAGGAATGATAAGACTTGATGATTTAGAATATTATTTCTAAGAAACGGAGTGCATAAAACCGTCAACAGAGTTCTTCAAATCGAACCCTACTTCGGAAACCCAAAACGTGGAAGTTTGAAGTACGTGCTAAGAAAACCGAGTCACGATCGTCGTTTTTCGAAAGGTTTGTGGGGAATGAAAAGGTTTGATGATTTATCATATTATTTCTAAGAAATGGAGTGCATAAAAACGTTTGTGGGGAATGAAAAGGTTTGATGATTTATCATATTATTTCTAAGAAATGGAGTGCATAAAAACGTCAACGGAGTTCTTCAAATCGAACCCTACTTCGGAAAACCAAATCGTGGAAGTTTGAAGTACGTGCTAAAAAAACCGAGTCACGATCGTCGTTTTTCGAAGGTTTTGTGAGGAATGATAAGGCTTGATGATTTAGAATATTATTTCTATGAAACGGAGTGCATAAAACCGTCAACAGAGTTCTTCAAATCGAACCCTACTTCGCAAACCCAAATCGTGGAAGTTTGAAGTACGTGCTAAAAAAATCGAGTCACGATCGTCGTTTTTCGAAAGTTTTGTGAGGAATGATAAGACTTGATAATTTAGAATATTATTTCTAAGAAACAGAGTGCATAAAACCGTCAACAGAGTTCTTCAAATCGAACTCTACTTTGCAAACCCAAATCGTGGAAGTTTGAAGTACGTGCTAAAAAAATCGAGTCACGATCGTCGTTTTTCGAAAGTTTTGTGAGGAATGATAAGACTTGATGATTTAGAATATTATTTCTAAGAAACGGAGGGCATAAAACCGTCAACAGAGTTCTTCAAATCGAACCCTACTTCGCAAACCCAAATCGTGGAAGTTTGAAGTACGTGCTAAAAAAACCGAGTCACGATCGTCGTTTTTCGAA
>NW_019275834.1:0-1534 GCF_002738345.1 Cucurbita maxima | reverse complement strand
GACCGTGACTCGGTTTTTTTAGCACGTACTAAGAACTTCCTTGTTCGGGTTTCCGAAGAAGGGTTCGGTTTGACGAACTCATTTACTGTTTTATGCACTCCGTTTCTTAGATATAATATTCTAAATCATCAAGCCTTATCATTCCTCACAAAACTTTCGAACAATGTCGACTGTGACACGGTTTTTTTAGCACGTACTAACAACTTCCCTGTTGGGTTTCCAGAGAAGGGTTCGGTTTGACGAACTCTTTTACTGTTTTTATGCACTCCGTTTCTAAGATATAATATTCTAAATCATCAAGCCTTATCATTCCTCACAAAAATTTCGAAAAACGTCGACCGTGACTCGGTTTTTTAGCACATACTAAAAACTTCCGTGTTTGGGTTTCGGAAGAAGGGTTCGATTTAAAGTACTCTTTGACTGTTTTATGCACTCCGTTTCATAGAAATAATATTCTAAATCATCAAGCCTTATCATTCCAAACAATACTTTCGAAAATGTGGACCGTGACTCGGTTTTTTTAGCACGTACTAAAAATTTCCCTCTTCAGTTTTCCGAAGAAGGGTTCGATTTGACGAACTCTTTTACTGTTTTATGCACTCCGTTTCTTAGAAATAATATTCTAAATCATCAAGCCTTATCATTCCTCACAAAACTTTCGAAAAATGTCGACCGTGACTCGGTTTTTTAGCACATACTAAAAACTTCCGTGTTTGGGTTTCGGAAGAAGGGTTCGATTTAAAGTACTCTTTGACTGTTTTATGCACTCCGTTTCTTAGATATAATATTCTAAATCATCAAGCCTTATCATTCCTCACAAAACTTTCGAAAAATGTCGACCGTGACTCGGTTTTTTTAGCACGTACTAACAACTTCCCTGTTTGGGTTTCCGAAGAAGGGTTCGATTTGACGAACTCTTTTACTGTTTTATGCACTCCGTTTCTTAGAAATAATATTCTAAATCATCAGGCCTTATCATTCCTCACAAAACTTTCGAAAAATGTCGACCGTGACTCAGTTTTTTTAGCACGTACTAACAACTTCCTTGTTTGGGTTTCCGAAGAAGGGTTCGGTTTGACGAACTCTTTTACTGTTTTATGCACTCCGTTTCTTAGAAATAATATAATAAATCATCAAGCCTTATCATTCCTCACAAAACTTTCGAAAAATTTCGACCGTGACTCAGTTTTTTTAGCACGTACTAAGAACTTCCCTGTTTGGGTTTCCGAAGAAGGGTTCGGTTTGACGAACTCTTTTACTGTTTTATGCACTCCGTTTCTTAGATATAATATTCCAAATCATCAAGCCTTATCATTCCTCACAAAAATTTTGAAAAACGTCGACCGTGACTCGGTTTTTTAGCACGTACTAAAAACTTCCGTGTTTGGGTTTCCGAAGAAGGGTTTAATTTAAAGTACTCTTTGACTGTTTTATGCACTCCGTTTCTTACAAATAATATTCTAAATCATCAAGCCTTATCATTCCAAACAATACTTTCGAAAAATGTGGACCGTGACTCGGTTTTTTTAGCACG
>NW_019275833.1:0-1535 GCF_002738345.1 Cucurbita maxima | reverse complement strand
ACGTTACTTAAATCTCGAGCTATTTGATCGGTTCAGGGTCTTAACTCAGGGTTCTTTGGGTTTTTTATTTCATATATCCTTAATTCATACTTGGTTTAGGGTTCATATGAAAATCCAAGCGATTTCTACAAGTATTTCATAACAAAGAGTCCAAGGGGGCTACTTGCCTCGTCGCTGACGTTTGGGACCTCTATTCTTGTGCTTCCAGTATCTGAATTACTTCAAATTTCCTTCCATGTACTCCTTATTGTGTCTAGTTTTTGAAACCATAATGTTTTTATGAGAATCGGTCTGGAATGGGGTTAAAATTGAGAAAACCCGAGAAAAGGTCAAATTTTGAGTTGACTTGCATTTTTCACATCGCCGCCATCTGAAAGTCGGCCTGTACAGCCACATTTACAACATTTCTCTCCTTTATTTCTTCGTGAAACTTAAAGATGAGTGTTACAAGGAAGGGTTAGGGATTGATTTGATACCTTCTCGTAGATCGTAGCCTAAGATATTCGCTTCCAAAGTTCATCCAAAATGTGATTTATCGCTGGAGAAAAAACAAAGGATTTTTCTATTGGGTAGCCGATTCTAGGGGTTTCAAGGCCCTATTTCTTTATTGAACCTCTTTCATATTCTTTCTTCAGGCTAAAGGAATTGGTTTAGAGGAATGTCTTTGAGTCTAGGACCTTAATTTCTAGAAATCGTACTCAGTATGCAACTCACTCAAAACGCCAGATTTTCGATCTCTTGGATAGCTTGTTCTACGACGTTTCAGCTCTCGATTCCTTCATCAAGTTTACTCAACTTCTTCCTCTGAAGCTAGAGGATGTGATGATCCGTGCATGTTCATTGAGATCATATCAAATTTTGGAGGAGATCCAACGGTTGAGATTTGAGTTTGAAGGATTTTGCTCGAATGGTCACCATAGATGCTCTGATTCTAATTAGAGTGGCATTTCTCTAATTATCCTTTCTTTTAGGGGTATTTTGGTAATTTTCCACTTTTCGAATATTTTATTATTATTTTTCTCGAAAAATCCATAATTTTTCTACAAATTTCTCATTGTTTTTTGATCATTTTCCCCTTATTTTGAATCTTGAGATTCCTTCTAGATAAGGAATTACAAATCGGGAAAGATTTTTTATAATTGATAAAATGACTTTTTTGCCCTTTTCATTTACTTTTTCCTTTCCAATCCTTGAAATCACTTGTCAGGGTACTTAATTGACTAAGTCCCTTGTTCTTGCTTAAAACTTTAATATTTTTCCTTTCTACCCTTTGGGTCTTTCATGAGTGGCTTATTCTTATGGGAGCTTATTTTCTTCATGTTTGGGGCGTTACATATACAAACTCGTTACAAACACAAAATAAGAAGCAGACTCAAAAGAAGAACAAAAAATACTATTTTAAAAACAGAGGTTAGTCCATGGCCCACACTCCAAAGTTTGCTCTCATCCACGGCCAACTCTTAGTTACTTGAAAAAAAGAATGATAAACATGGAGTGAGTAAAACTTAGTAAGTAGCCTACTAGTAGGTTTTTAA
>NW_019275832.1:0-1536 GCF_002738345.1 Cucurbita maxima | reverse complement strand
AAGATATCTCTACAACCCAAAAAAATCAAATCATTAGTCAAATAAACTCTCTGCTTAAGTCTTATTGACCCAAGGGCAGATCTCACAGTGAAACGTGACCCATCAAATATTGGAGGTATCTAAAATTATCAAAGAGGACAGGGAATCAATTATCATATTTCATTCAAAAGCCTCTAATAATACCATACAAATTACAAAACAGTAAAAAAATATATATATATTATTTCCATTGTATTTTGTGTACAAAAATTTTAAAGGAAATTTAAAATAAATCCAGCTAATTTGTCATACTTTTAAGTTCAACTACAATAAATCAAGAAAAGAATTGAGTGGTAATAAAATATCACTTACATTGGAATGTAATTTGAAGACTTTTTATCTTCCGGAGTTTAATTACATTTAAAGTTTTTTTATGTTATTTCTTATTTTCTTCGATTTGTATTTAATAGCTTTGGGTAGTGTGTAGATGAGCTATGTTTGAATTATCTTTTTGGCCTATTTAAATGCTTGTAATATTCAAGTTTGAAAACATTTTGGAATACAAAAACTTTGTGTTTGAAACCATTTGGTGTTATGTTTCTTTCAAACCTTGTTTAAGGTTTGGTGTTAAAATCTATTCATTAGATTAGTCGTGATCAAGTTAATTCTTGAGTGAGTCGTCTTGGAATCTAAGAGTGACAATCATAGATTCCAAGTTTAATCTAAGAGTTATTTATCCTTTTAACCTGCTCCTGGTTGAAATCAATTCGTTAAGTTAGCTTTCTTTGTAAAAGTTTTCAAGGATACTACGACCTCTAGCTTTGCAAAATCTAGCGTTATTGGCGCTTATCAAAATCGCTGCCAAAATAAAGTTTAACAAGTGGTTCTATGGTGTAGTGGTTAGCACTTTCGAGTTTGCATCTAACGATCTGTGTTTAATTTCCGATAGGTAATCCACCAATTTATACAAAATTGGTCCATAGCCGATTCGGTAGGGTCACTTTTGGACCGATAATCTATATAAGGGGTCACTAAGGTTGAGATCATACAAAATGGGTCCATAGCTCAATATTATAGCATTTGATTGCAGATCAAGAGGTCACCAATTCGAACCTAGTTGGGCCCTACTATTTTGTATAGAAATTTGTTACACTTTTTGGACCGACACTATGTCTAAGGGGTCACTCAGGTTAAAATCCTACAAAATGGATCCATGGCTCAATGGTAGAGAATTTAACCGGTCACCCATTTGAACTTGGTTGGGCCTTTCTATTTTTGACAGACACTTTTTACACTTTTGGACTGACACTTGGTAGAAGGGGCCCCTAAGGCTAAAATCATGTAAAATGGGTTCATAGCTCAGTGGTAGAGTATTTGATTGCAGATCAAGAGGTCACTAGTTTGAATTTGGTTGGGCCCTTTTATTTTACATAGACACTTTGTTCGATTTGCTCCGAACCACCGAGTGTCTAAAGGAAAAGAAATAAGAATAATTACCAATTCCAAACCTTATTCCAAAGTCCACCACATAAAACCTAAGGGCCACTATTCTTGGAC
>NW_019275831.1:582-1536 GCF_002738345.1 Cucurbita maxima | reverse complement strand
AAATTCGGGATTGGATTCCTTTTTCTCTCGTGTGTTAACAAATAACACATTTTTCAGAGGTCGATGTAATACAGTAGTGAGTATTCCCGCTTGTCACTCGAGAGACCTAAGTTTGAACCCCGACAATAATAAACCTAATTTTCTTTTGAAAATTTGCACGGCATTTGAGATTGGATTACTTGTTGCGAATCTTCGATTGATAAATTCTAGAACGTTGGCAATGGATCACTTTTTCTAAAGACGATTGGTAAAATCTTGAGCGTTAACAAATAATTTATTTTTTATGAGACGTTTTAGTGGTAAACTGGGGAGTATTTTCGCTTGTCATTCGAGTTATTATGTTCCAGAGGTCGTTGTAATACAAGGGCGAGCATTCCAGCTTGTAACTCTGTGACCCAAGTATGATCCCGAACAATAACAAGTTTAATCTTGTTTTTCAAATTTTAGTCGGATACCAAATTGAATTACTTTTTGTAACCACGATGGATAAAATCTTGTTTGTTAACAAATATTATATTTTTCGAAAGTCGTCGTTGTAGAGTGGTGAGTACTCCCACGATTTTGATCCCACGCACCGACGATTTTTAAATTTCTTTTGAATTCGAAATTCGGTTGTGGTGAACCGAATGATTTTGGTTTGTTTCCCAAGAACGAAATTCGGGATTGGATTCCTTTTTCTCTCGTGTGTTAACAAATAACACATTTTTCAGAGGTCGATGTAATACAGTAGTGAGTATTCCCGCTTGTCACTCGAGAGACCTGAGTTTGAACCCCGACAATAATAAGCCTAATTTTCTTTTGAAAATTTGCACGGCATTTGAAATTGGATTACTTGTTCGGAATCTTTTATTGATAAAATCTAGAGCGTTGACAATGGATAACTTTTTCTAAAGACGATTGGTAAAATCTTGAGCGTTAACAAATAATTTATTTTTTATGAGACGTTTTAGTGGT
>NW_019275831.1:0-258 GCF_002738345.1 Cucurbita maxima | reverse complement strand
TTTCTTTTGAATTCGAAATTCGGTAGTGGTGAACCGAATGATTTGGGTTTGTTTCCCAACAACGAAATGCAGGATTGGATTTCTTTTTCTCTCGTGTGTTAACAAATAACATATTTTTCAGAGGTCGATGAAATACAGTTGTGAGTATTCCCGCTTGTCACTCGAGAGACCTGAGTTTGAACCCCGACAATAATAAACCTAATTTTCTTTTGAAAATTTGCACGGCATTTGAAATTGGATTACTTGTTCCGAATCTTT
>NW_019275830.1:0-1469 GCF_002738345.1 Cucurbita maxima | reverse complement strand
AATACTTGGAATGGAGATAGAGCGAGATCGAAAAAAAGGTACAGTCTGGTTGACTCAGTCTCAATATCTACGCAAGGTATTGTCAAGATTTAGTTTGAATAATTCAACCAAACCTGTTAGTACTCCATTTGCTCCTCATTTCAAGCTTAGTGCTTCCATGTGTCCAAGTTCTGACGATGACAAAAGATATATGGAGAACATTCCTTATACAAATGCTGTTGGTGCGTTGATGTATGCTATGGTGTGTACTCGACCTGATCTTTCACACGTAGTAAGCATGGTGAGTCGTTATATGCATAATCCTGGTAAAGAGCATTGGCAGGCTGTAAAATGGATTCTTAGCGACGATCCACCACGGGTTATTTATTTACTATGGCTGGTGGACCTGTTTGTTGGCGCTCAACATTGCAGTCTACTGTTGCATTGTCTACCACTGAAGCAGAGTATATGGCGGTAACGGAAGCTTTTAAAGAAGCTATTTGGATGCATGGTTTGATCAATGACTTGGGTATTTTGCAGGGACATATAGATGTATTTTGTGATAGCCAGAGCGCTATTTGCTTGTCAAAAAATCAAGTCCATCATGCTCGTACAAAACACATTGATGTCCGTTTTCACTTTATTCGAGAAATCATTAGCAAAGGGGATATTCGTTTACTAAAAATTGGAACTGCTAATAACCCTGCTGATATGTTGACAAAGGTGATCGCTCGTGAAAAGTTCTGCCATTGTTTGGATCTCATCAACGTCGGAAGGAAGGAGTAGTGTGTTGATGTGGGAGCAACCAAATTCACTATCAACTTGGAAATCTTATGACAAGGTGGAGATTGTTAAGCACTGTCATAAGCCCTATTCTATTGTGGGTTGTTAGTTTATATTTGGGTGACCTATTCTCAAGGTCTTGCTAGTCTTGTTAGCTTATATTTAGATGACCTATTCTAGGCTTGTTAGTTTATATTTAGGTTTAGCAGAAGACTATATAATGTCATTGTTTCTGCTGTTGAAATCATCAAGTTTTCTGTGCAAATTGTATGCCTTGAGTAAATTTAGTGTTGTGAGTACATTTGTTCCGCTTTCGGCGCACAACATGTTCCCCCAAACCGCGCCTTCAGGGTTGTATTGGTAGAAGAGATGGTAGATTCCCTTGAAATACATTGGGCCATTCGGGCCTGCATAAGATGACATGTTTATGGAGGGAATGAACCGGAGGAAATACATTGTTAACAACCGGAGGAAAGGAGGGAATGAAAATGTAGAAATTACGAACCGTTCATCCAGTGACGATGAGGTTGAAAGTGGAAGCCGGTTCGATGGAGCTGCTTGATCTCGGTGGTGTCGTTGTCATTTTCGAGAGACTGTAATTCAGGATAGATTTTATGGAGAGCTTGAACGACGACAGGGCCATTGCCAATAAACAGAGAACAAAAGGAGAATCCGAAAAGAATAGCTAGGAGAGTGAAGAAATTCAT
>NW_019275829.1:0-1536 GCF_002738345.1 Cucurbita maxima | reverse complement strand
CCCATCCCTCGCCCATTAATTTGTGAAAGTACGTGTGGAGTGGTCGGTTTTTTGTAATTTTTTTCTGGGAGCTAAGAAACATGAAAACATGATTCCCACAAAATTTCAGATTTTTTTGACGGCTCTAGCTATTTTTTCTAATTTCTCGTTATTTAATATTTAAAAATTCATTAAAAAAAATTGGTTGGTTGAAAAATTATGAAACTTGATTTATAGATCCATTAGAATGTCCCATTAATGAATCAATCGAGTTCCCGGAAAGAAACATTGTAAAACTCGAGATATTCGACCGTATGACAGCTCAAAAAAATTGTGTCTAGGCCTGGCAGACCAAAAATGCCTCAAAATGTACTATATAGGGGGGTGACTAGTCTGCATGGGCTGGCCACGGGGGCGCCCCCTATATCCTCCGCCACCCCCACGCCCCAAGCACTATGCGCCGCACATGGGCATATGCATGGGGTGTGGGGGTGGTGGTTGGCGGACGACGGCGGTTGACGGCGGCGGTGCGGTGGCGAAACTTGCAGATTCGAGGAAGTTGTCGGTCGCGCCTTCGGGCGTGCAACATGATCCTTGTTGAGATGGGACTGTTGCGATGTTGCCTTCTAACTTGGGCTTCCTTCGGGATGGTGGATGGTCGGTACGACGACAAAGCGTGCAAGGTGGGGTGGAGTTGGGTGCCTTCGGGCGTCCAACATGAGCCTCGTCGAGCGTGCGGCGTTGTGGTGACGCCGTCGGGCCATCCTTGGGGCAGCCCTATGTTTTGAAGGCGTGTGGTGCCAGGACATGTTCGGCTGGTTGGAATCGGGTGCCTTTGGGCGTGCGACATGAGCCTCGTTGAGCGCGGAACGTTGCAATGTTGCCTTCTGACTGGGAATCTCTTGTGTGAGGACTGTGGATGGCTGCTGGTACGATGATGAAACATGCAAGGTGGGGTGGAGCTGGGTGCCTTCGGGCGTGCGGCATGAACCTCGTTGAGTGTGGGACGTCGTTGTGGCATGCCTCCCTTCCTTGGGCCAGCCCTATGTTTTGAAGGCTGCGTGGTGGCAGAACATGCTTGGTAGGGCGGAGTCAAACGACCGTGGGCGTGCGACATGAGACTAGTTGGGCATGGAATGTCGCCTTCTAACTTGTGCTGCCTTCGGGATGGTGGATGGTCGGAACGACGACAAAGCGTGCAAGGTGGGGTGGAGTTGGGTGCCTTCGGGCGTCCAACATGAGCCTCGTCGAGCGTGCGGCGTTGTGGTGACGCCGTCGGGCCATCCTTGGGGCAGCCCTATGTTTTGAAGGCGTGTGGTGCCAGAACATGTTCGGCTGGTTGGAATCGGGTGCCTTTGGGCGTGCGACATGAGACTAGTTGGGCATGGAATGTCGCCTTCTAACTTGGGCTGCCTTCGGGATGGTGGATGGTCGGTACGACGACAAAGCGTGCAAGGTGGGGTGGAGTTGGGTGCCTTCGGGCATCAAACATGAGCCTCGTCGAGCGTGCGGCGTTGTGGTGATGCCGTCGGGCCATCCTTGGGGCAGCCCTATGTT
>NW_019275828.1:563-1536 GCF_002738345.1 Cucurbita maxima | reverse complement strand
ACGTTTTAACCACGTGCTAAAAAAACTGAGTAGCGGTCGGCGTTTTCCGAAATTCCTGTTGGGAGTGATCGAGAATAATGATTTAGAATAGAATTTGGAAGAAACGGAGTGCATAAAACCGTAAAAGTGTGCTTAAAATCGATTCCCTAACCATGGACGTTACAAGTACGTGCTAAAAAAACCGCGTCACGGTCGACGTTTCTCGAAACTTTTGTGTGGAATGTTTAGTATTGATTATTTAGAATAGAATGTCGAATAAACGGAGTGTGGAAAAACAGTAAAAGAGTGCTTAAAATCGAAGCCAAATTTTGTGAACCATAATCCAGGATGTTTTAACCACGTGCAAAAAAAACTGAGTAGCGGTCGGCATTTTTCGAAATTCCAGTTGGGAGTGATCGAGCATAATGATTTAGAATAGAATTTGGAAGAAACGGAGTGCATAAAACAGTAAAAGAGTGCTTAAAATCGATTCCCTAACCGTGGACGTTAGAAAAACGTGCGAAAAAAACCGCGTCACGGTCGACGTTTCTCGAAACTTTTGTGTGGAATGTTGAGTATTGTTGATTTAGAATAGAATGTCGAATAAACGGAGTGTGGAAAGACAGTAAAAGAGTGCTTAAAATCGAAGCCCTATTTTGTGAACCATAATCCAGGACGTTTTGACCACCTGCTAAAAAAACTGAGTAGCAGTGGACGTTTTTCGAATTTTTTGTGTGGAATGTTTAGTTTTGATGATTTAGAATAGAATGTCGAATAAACGCAGTGTGGAAAAACAGTAAAAGAGTGCTTAAAATCGAAGCTCTATTTTGTGAACCATAATTTAGGACGTTTTAACCACCTGCTAAAAAAACTGAGTAGCAGTGGACGTTTTTCGAATTTTTTGTGTGGAATGTTTAGTATTGATGATTTTGAATAGAATGTCCAATAAACGCAGTGTGGAAAAACAGTAAAAGAGTGCTTAAAATCGAAGCCC
>NW_019275828.1:0-244 GCF_002738345.1 Cucurbita maxima | reverse complement strand
GGTCGGCATTTTTCGAAATTCCAGTTGGGAGTGATCGAGCATAATGATTTAGAATAGAATTTGGAAGAAACGGAGTGCATAAAACAGTAAAAGAGTGCTTAAAATCGATTCCCTAATCGTGGACGTTAGAAAAACGTGCGGAAAAAACCGCGTCACGGTCGACGTTTCTCGAAACTTTTGTGTGGAATGTTGAGTATTGTTGATTTAGAATAGAATGTCGAATAAACGGAGTGTGGAAATACAG
>NW_019275827.1:0-1538 GCF_002738345.1 Cucurbita maxima | reverse complement strand
AAATCTGGGGCGTTTGAAGTACGTGCCAAAAAACACCTAGTCCCTTTCGACGATTTTCGAAAGTTTTGTGAGGAATGATTACGCTTGATGATTTAGAATATAGTTTCGAAGAAACGGAGTGCATAAATCAGTAAAAGAGTTCTTCAAATCGAACCCTACTTCGGAAACACAAATCTGGGGCGTTTGAAGTACGTGCCAAAAAAACACCTAGTCCCTTTCGACTGATTTCGAAAGTTTTGTGCGGAATGATTAGGCTTGATGATTTAGAATATAGTTTCGAAGAAACAGAGTGCATAAAACAGTAAAAGAGTTCGTCAAATCGAACCCTACTTCGAAAACACAAATCGGGGACGTTTGAAGTACGTGCCAAAAAACACCTAGTCCCTTTCGACGATTTTCGAAAGTTTTGTGAGGAATGATTAGGCTTGATGATTTAGAATATAGTTTCGAAGAAACGGAGTGCATAAAACAGTAAAAGAGTTCGTCAAATCGAACCCTACTTCGAAAACACAAATCGGGGACGTTTGAAGTACGTGCCAAAAAACACCTAGTCCCTTTCGACGATTTTTGAAAGTTTTGTGAGGAATGATTAGGCTTGATGATATAGAATATAGTTTTGAAGAAACGGAGTGCATAAAACAGTAAAAGAGTTCGTCAAATCAAACCCTACTTCGGAAACCCAAATCTAGGGCGTTTGAAGTGCGTGCCAAAAAACACCTAGTCCCTTTCGACGATTTTCGAAAGTTTTGTGAGGAATGATTAGGCTTGATGATTTAGAATATAGTTTCGAAGAAACGGAGTGCATAAAACAGTAAAAGAGTTCGTCAAATAGAACCCTACTTCGGAAACCCAAATCTGGGACGTTTGAAGTACGTGCGAAAAACCCGCGACACTATCGACGATTTTCGAAAGTTTTGTGAGGAATGATTAGGCTTGATGATTTAGAATATAGTTTCGAAGAAACGGAGTGCATAAAACAGTAAAAGAGTTCGTCAAATCGAACCCTACTTCGGAAACCCAAATCTGGGACGTTTGAAGTACGTGCGACAAACCCGAGACACTGTCGACGATTTTCGAAAGTTTTGTGAGGAATGATTAGGCTTGATGATGTAGAATATAGTTTCGAAGAAACGGAGTGCATAAAACAGTAAAAGAGTTCGTCAAATCGAACCCTACTTCGAAAACACAAATCGGGGACGTTTGAAGTACGTGCAAAAAAACACCTAGTCCCTTTCGACGATTTTCGAAAGTTTTGTGAGGAATGATTTGACTTGATGATTTAGAATATAGTTTCGAAGAAACGGAGTGCATAAAACAGTAAAACTGTTCGTCAAATCGAACCCTACTTCGAAAACACAAATCGGGGACGTTTGAAGTACGTGCCAAAAAACACCTAGTCCCTTTCGACGATTTTCGAAAGTTTTGTGAGGAATGATTAGGCTTGATGATTTAGAATATAGTTTCGAAGAAACGGAATGCATAAAACAGTAAAAGAGTTCGTCATATCGAACCCTACTTCGAAAACACAAATCGGGGAC
>NW_019275826.1:424-1538 GCF_002738345.1 Cucurbita maxima | reverse complement strand
GATTTAGAATATTATTACTTGGAAACGGGGTGCATAAAACAATAAAAGAGTTCTTCAACTCGAACCCTTCTTCAGAAACCCAAACAGAGAAATCTTTAGTACATGCTAAAAAAATGAGTCACGGTCGACGTTTTTCGAAAGTTTTGTGAGGAATGATAAGGCTTGATGATTTAGAATATTATTACTTGGAAACGGGGTGCATAAAACAATAAAAGAGTTCTTCAAATCGAAACCTTCTTAAATCTTTAGTACATGCTAAAAAAACCGAGTCACGGTCGACGTTTTTCGAAAGTTTTGTTAGGAATGATAAGGCTTGATGGTTTAGAATATTATTACTTGGAAACGGGGTGCATAAAACAATAAAAGAGTTCTTCAAATCGAACCCTTCTTCGGAAACCCAAACAGGAAAATCTTTAGTACATGCTAAAAAAACCGAGTCACGGTCGACGTTTTTCGAAAGTGTTGTGAGGAAGGATAAGGCTTGATGATTTAGAATATTATTACTTGGAAACGGGGTGCATAAAACAATAAAAGAGTTCTTCAACTCGAACCCTTCTTCGGAAACCCAAACAGGGAAATCTTTAGTACATGCTAAAAAAACCGAGTCACGGTCGACGTTTTTCGAAAGTTTTGTGAGGAATGTTAAGGCTTGATGATTTCGAATATTATTACTTGGAAACGGGGTGCATAAAACAATAAAAGAGTTCTTCAACTCGAACCCTTCTTCGGAAACCCAAACGGGGAAATCTTTAGTACATGCTAAAAAAACCAAGTCACGGTCGACGTTTTTCGAAAGTGTTGTGAGAAATGTTAAGGCTTGATGATTTTGAATATTATTACTTGGAAACGGGGTGCATAAAACAATAAAAGAGTTCTTCAACTCGAACCATTCTTCGGAAACCCAAACAGGGAAATCTTTAGTACATGCTAAAAAAACCGAGTCACGGTCGACGTTTTTCGAAAGTTTTGTTAGGAATGATAAGGCTTGATGATTTCTAATATTATTACTGTGAAACGGGGTGCATAAAACAATAAAAGAGTTCTTCAAATCGAACCCTTCTTCGGAAACCCAAACAGGGAAATCTTTAGTACATGCTAAAAAAACCGAGTCACG
>NW_019275826.1:0-268 GCF_002738345.1 Cucurbita maxima | reverse complement strand
TAAAAGAGTTCTTCAAATCGAACCCTTCTTCGGAAACCCAGACAGAGAAATCTTTAGTACATGCTAAAAAAACCGAGTCACGGTCGACATTTTTCGAAAGTTTTGTGAGAAATGTTAAGGCTTGATGATTTTGAATATTAGTACTTGGAAACGGGGTGCATAAAACAATAAAAGAGTTCTTCAACTCGAACCCTTCTTCGGAAACCCAAACAGGGAAATCTTTAGTACATGCTAAAAAAACCGAGTCACGGTCGACGTTTTTCGAAAG
>NW_019275825.1:0-1538 GCF_002738345.1 Cucurbita maxima | reverse complement strand
CGTGCTAAAAAAACCGAGTCACGGTCATCGTTTTTCGAAAGTTTTGTGTGGAATGATAAGGCTTGATGATTTAGAATATTATTTCTGGGAAACGGAGTGCATAAAACAGTAAAAGAGTTCTTCAAATACCCTCTTTCGGAAACCCAAACAGGGAAGGTTTTAGTACGTGCTAAAAAGACCGAGTCACGGTCGACGTTTTGCGAATGTTTTGTGAGGAATGATAAGGCTTGATGATTTAGAATATTATTTCTAAGAAACGGAGTGCATAAAACAGTAAAAGAGTTCTTCAAATCGAACCCTTCTTCGGAAACCCAAATGGGGAAGGTTTTAGTACGTGCTAAAAAAACCGAGTCATGGTCGACGTTTTGCAAAGGTTTTGTGAGGAATGATAAGGCTTGATGATTTAGAATATTATTTCAAGAAACGGAGTGCATAAAACAAAAAAAGAGTTCTTCAAATCGAACCCTTCTTCGGAATCCCAAATAGGGAAGTTTTCAGTCCGTGACAAAAAAAGAGTTCTTCAAATCGAACCCTTCTTCGGAATCCCAAATAGGGAAGTTTTCAGTCCGTGCTAAAAAAACCGAGTCACGGTCATCGTTTTTCGAAAGTTTTGTGTGGAATGATAAGGCTTATTGATTTAGAATATTATTTCTGGGAAACGGAGTGCATAAAACAGTAAAAGAGTTCTTCAAATCGAACCCTCTTTCGGAAACCAAAACAGGGAAGGTTTTAGTACGTGCTAAAAAAACCGAGTCACGGTCATCGTTTTTCGAAAGTTTTGTGTGGAATGATAAGGCTTGATGATTTAGAATATTATTTCTGAGAAACGGAGTGCATAAAACAGTAAAAGAGTTCTTCAAATCGAACCCTTCTTCGGAAACCCAAACAGGGAAGGTTTTAGTACGTGCTAAAAAAACCGAGTCACGGTCGACGTTTTGCGAAAGTTTTGTGAGGAATGATAAGGCTTGATGATTTAGAATATTATTTCTAAGAAACGGAGTGCATAAAACAGTAAAAGAGTTCTTCAAATCGAACCCTTCTTCGGAAACCCAAATGGGGAAGGTTTTAGTACGTGCTAAAAAAACCGAGTCACGGTCGACGTTTTGCGAAAGTTTTGTGAGGAATGATAAGGCTTGATGATTTAGAATATTATTTCAAGAAACGGAGTGCATAAAACAGTAAAAGAGTTCTTCAAATCGAACCCTTCTTCGGAATCCCAAATAGGGAAGTTTTTAGTCCGTGCTAAAAAAACCGAGTCACGGTCATCGTTTTTCGAAAGTTTTGTGTGGAATGATAAGGCTTGTTGATTTAGAATATTATTTCTGGGAAACGGAGTGCATAAAACAGTAAAAGAGTTCTTCAAATCGAACCCTCTTTCGGAAACCCAAACAGGGAAGGTTTTAGTACGTGCTAAAAAAACCGAGTCACGGTCATCGTTTTTCGAAAGTTTTGTGTGGAATGATAAGGCTTGTTGATTTAGAATATTATTTCTGGGAAACGGAGTGCATAAAACAGTAAAAGAGTTCTTCAAATCGAAC
>NW_019275824.1:0-1539 GCF_002738345.1 Cucurbita maxima | reverse complement strand
TGTAGAAAAGAATTTCCAACAAGCGGAGTGCATCCAAACAGTAAAAGAGTCCTTCAAATCGAAACCTAATTCGAAAACCCAAATTTGGGACGTTTGAAGTATGTGGCAAAAAAACCGAGTCACGGCCAACATTTTTAAAAAGTTTTGTGGGGAATGATTAGGCTTTATGATTTAGAATAGAATTTCAACGAAACGGAGTGCATAAAATAGTAAAAGTGTGCTTCAAAATGAGCCCTACTTCGGAAACCCAAATCTGGGACGTTTGAAGTACGTGCTAAAATAACCGAGTCACGGTCGACGTTTGTTGGAAGTTTTGTGGGGAATGAATAGGCTTGTAGATGTAGAATACAATTTCGAACCAACGGAGTGCATCAAAACAGTAAAAGAGTGCTTCAAATCGAACCCTACTTCGAAACACTAATCAGGGACGTTTGAAGTACGTGCTAAAATAACCGAGTCACGGTCGACGTTTTTCGAAAGATTTGTGAGGAATGATTAGGCTTGATGATGTAGAATAGAATTTCCAACAAGCGGAGTGCATCCAAACAGTAAAAGAGTCCTTCAAATCGAAACCTAATTCGAAAACCCAAATTTGGGACGTTTGAAGTATGTGGCAAAAAAACCGAGTCACGGCCGACATTTTTAAAAAGTTTTGTTGGGAATGATTAGGCTTTATGATTTAGAATAGAATTTCAACGAAACGGAGTGCATAAAATAGTAAAAGTGTGCTTCAAAATGAGCCNCCAAATTTGGGACGTTTGAAGTATGTGGTAAAAAAACCGAGTCACGGCCGACATTTTTAAAAAGTTTTGTGGGGAATGATTAGGCTTTTTGATTTAGAATAGAATTTCAACGAAACGGAGTGCATAATATAGTAAAAGTGTGCTTCAAAATGAGCCCTACTTCGGAAACCCAAATCTGGGAAGTTTGAAGTACGTGCTAAAAAAACCGAGTCACGGTCGACGTTTGTTGGATGTTTTGTGGGGAATGAATAGGCTTGTAGATGTAGAATACAATTTCGAACCAACGGAGTGCATCAAAACAGTAAAAGAGTGCTTCAAATCGAACCCTACTTCGAAAACCCAAATCTGGGACGTTTGAAGTACGTGCTAAAAAACCGAGTCACGGTCGACGTTTTTCAAAACTTTTGTGGGGAATGATTCAGCATAATGATTTAGAGTAGAATTTTGAAGAATCATAGTGCATAAAATAGTAAAAGATTGCTTCAAATCGAACCCTACTTCGAAACACTAATCAGGGACGTTTGAAGTACGTGCTAAAAAACCCGAGTCACGGTCGACATTTTTAAAACTTTTGTAGGGAATGATTAGGCTTGATGATGTAGAAAAGAATTTCCAACAAGCGGAATGCATCCAAACAGTAAAAGAGTCCTTCAAATCGAAACCTAATTGGAAAACCCAAATTTGGGACGTTTGAAGTATGTGGTAAAAAAACCGAGTCACGGCCGACATTTTTAAAAAGTTTTGTGGGGAATGATTAGGCTTTTTGATTTAGAATAGAATTTCAACGAAACGGAGT
>NW_019275823.1:803-1540 GCF_002738345.1 Cucurbita maxima | reverse complement strand
TAAATCATCAAGCCTTATCATTCCTCACAAAACTTTCGAAAAAAGTAGATCGTGACTCGGTTTTTTTATCACGTACTAAAAACTTCCCTGTTTGGGTTTCCGAAGAAGGGTTCGATTTGAAGGACTCTTTAAATGTTTTATGCACTCCGTTTCTTAGAAATAATAGTATAAATCATCAAGCCTTATCATTACTCACAAAACTTTCGAAAAAAGTAGATCGTGACTCGGTGTTTTTAGCACGTACTACAAACTTCCCTGTTTGGATTTCCGAAGAAGGGTTCGATTTGAAGAACTCTTTTACTCTTTTATGCACTCCGTTTCTTAGAAATAATATTCTACATCATCAAGCCATATCATTCCTCGCAAAACTTTTGACAAACGTCGGCCGTGACTCGGTTTTTTAAGAACGTACAAAAAATTCCCTGTTTGGGTTTCCGAAATAGGGTTCTATTTGAAGAACTCTTTTACTTTTTTTATGCACTCTGTTTCTTAGAAATAATATTCTAAATCATCAAGCCTTATCATTCCTCACAAAACTTTCGAAAAAAGTAGATCGTGACTTTGTTTTTTTATCACGTACTAAAAACTTCCCTGTTTGGGTTTCCGAAGAAGGGTTCGATTTGAAGAACTCTTTTACTGTTTTATGCACTCCGTTTCTTAGAAATAATATTCTAAATCATCAAGCCTTATCATTCCTCACAAAACATTCGAAAAAGTAGATCGTGACTCGGTTTTTT
>NW_019275823.1:0-295 GCF_002738345.1 Cucurbita maxima | reverse complement strand
TTTCCGAAGAAGGGTTCGATTTGAAGAACTCTTTTACTCTTTTATGCACTCCGTTTCTTAGAAATAATATTCTACATCATCAAGCCATATCATTCCTCGCAAAACTTTTGACAAACGTCGGCCGTGACTCGGTTTTTTAAGAACGTACTAAAAAGTTCCCTGTTTGGATTTCCGAAATAGGGTTCTATTTGAAGAACTCTTTTACTTTTTTTATGCACTCTGTTTCTTAGAAATAATATTCTAAATCATCAAGCCTTATCATTCCTCACAAAACTTTCGAAAAAAGTAGATCGTG
>NW_019275822.1:0-1540 GCF_002738345.1 Cucurbita maxima | reverse complement strand
TAGCACGTACTAAAAACTTCCCTGTTTGGGTTTCCGAAGAAGGGTTCGATTTGAAGAACTCTTTTACTGTTTTATGCACTCCGTTTCTTAGAAATAATATTCTAAATCATCAAGTCTTATAATTCCTTACAAAACTTTCGAAAAACGTCGACCGTGACTCGGTTTTTTTAGCACGGACTGAAAACTTCCCTGTTTGGGTTTTCGACGAAGGGTTCGAGTTGAAGAACTCTTTTACTGTTTTATGCACTCCGTTTCTTAGAAATAATATTCTAAATCATCAAGCCTTATAATTCCTCACAAAACTTTCGAAAAACGTCGACCGTGACTCGGTTTTTTTAGCACGTTCTGAAAACTTCCCTGTTTGGGTTTCCGACGAAGGGTTCGAGTTGAAGAACTCTTTTACTATTTTATGCACTCCGTTTCTTAGAAATAATATTCTAAATCATCAGGCCTTATAATTCCTCACAAAACTTTCGAAAAACGTCGACCGTGACTTTGTTTTTTTAGCACGTACTAAAAACTTCCCTGTTTGGGTTTACGAAGAAGGGTTCGATTTGAAGAACTCTTTTACTGTTTTATGCACTCCGTTTCTTAGAAATAATATTCTAAATCATCAAGCCTTATCATTCCTCACAAAACTTTCGAAAAACGTCGACCGTGACTCGGTTTTTTTAGCACGGACTGAAAACTTCCCTGTTTGGGTTTCCGACGAAGGGTTCGAGTTGAAGAACTCTTTTACTGTTTTATGCACTCCGTTTCTTAAAAATAATATTCTAAATCATCAAGCCTTATCATTCCTCACAAAACTTTCGAAAAACGTCGACCGTGACTCGGTTTTTTTAGCACGTACTAAAAACTTCCCTGTTTGGGTTTCCGAAGAAGGGTTCGATTTGAAGAACTCTTTTACTGTTTTATGCACTCCGTTTCTTAGAAATAATATTCTAAATCATCAAGTCTTATTATTCCTCACAAAACTTTCGCAAAACGTCGACCGTGACTCGGTTTTTTTAGCACGGACTGAAAACTTCCCTGTTTGGGTTTTCGACGAAGGGTTCGAGTTGAAGAACTCTTTTACTGTTTTATGCACTCCGTTTCTTAGAAATAATATTCTAAATCATCAAGCCTTATCATTCCTCACAAAACTTTCGAAAAACGTCGACCGTGACTCGGTTTTTTTAGCACGTTCTGAAAACTTCCCTGTTTGGGTTTCCGACGAAGGGTTCGAGTTGAAGAACTCTTTTACTGTTTTATGCACTCCGTTTCTTAGAAATAATATTCTAAATCATCAAGCCTTATAATTCCTCACAAAACTTTCGAAAAACGTCGACCGTGACTCGGTTTTTTTAGCACGTTCTGAAAACTTCCCTGTTTGGGTTTCCGACGAAGGGTTCGAGTTGAAGAACTCTTTTACTATTTTATGCACTCCGTTTCTTAGAAATAATATTCTAAATCATCAGGCCTTATAATTCCTCACAAAACTTTCGAAAAACGTCGACCGTGACTTTGTTTTTTTAGCACGTACTAAAAACTTCCCTGTTTG
>NW_019275821.1:0-1544 GCF_002738345.1 Cucurbita maxima | reverse complement strand
CAGAACAGATCAGATTTCGCAGCCGAAAGGACCAGAGACTAGTTCGCAAGTATGAAGGCCCGGTTGAAGTCCTTAAAAAGATCGGGACTACCTCCTACCGAGTTGCACTCCCCACATGGATGAAAATTCACCCAGTAATTCATGTGAGCAACCTGAAGCCATACCACCCTGACCCAGAAGACGACCAACGAAATGCAACCACAAGACCGAGCATCGATCTGAGGCAAAAAGAAACAAAAGAAGTAGAGGAGATCCTCGCCGACAGGGTAAGGAAGATAGGACGACCTGTACGGATGATTCGTGAATTCCTTGTCAAATGGAAGAATCTCCCTACAGAGGAAACCAGCTGGGAACGCGCCGAAGACCTGAAATCTGCAGCCACCCACATCGCCAGGTTTGAAAGTAGTCGGTTGACGGGGTCGTCAACCAATTAAGTGGGGGAGGATGTCACGGTCATGCTCGTCCAGGGCGTGTTGCCCATGGCCGCATGCCTATGGCAAGCCAAACCCTTGTCATGTCTTTTCATTCTAGTGTTTTTACTTCTATAGTTCTAGGGCGTATGACGCCTCAAAAATATCATGTCTAGGCCTGCCAGACATGAAATGTCTCAAAATGTACTATAGGGGGATATGACTAGTTGTCAACTTCTCCCTACCCAAGGTTATATATGCTAAGCCGTTGTTATCTCTCTCTTGCTTGCTTATATAACGTCTCTTTCAAAAATCTCTCTTTCTAAAATCTCTCTCTATCGTTTTCAAAAACCTTCTTTTAAAACCAAGGCTAGAGGCTCGATCATACGTCGCTTGGCCGTAGGCGACGCAAGTACAAATTGGCTCAGCTCACTTGTCGTTGGAAAGTGAGTGCCGCACAATCGCTAGTCCGCTGCCCTTAAGAGTGCGATTGTGTCACTGTGCGCGCTCCCGCGCCCGCTCCCCATCCCTCGCCCATTAATTGCGAAAGTACGTGTGGAGTGGTCGGTTTGTTGTAATTTTTTTTCTGGGAGCTAAGAAACATGAAAACATGATTCCCACAAAATTTCAGATTTTTTTGACGGCTCTAGCTATTTTTTCTAATTTCTCGTTATTTAATATTTAAAAATTCATTAAAAAAAATTGGTTGGTTGAAAAATTATGAAACTTGATTTATAGATCCATTAGAATGTCCCACTCATGAATCAATCGAGTTCCTGGAAAAAAACATTGTAAAACTCGAGATATTCGACCGTATGACGCCTCAGAAAAATCGTGTCTAGGCCTGGCAGACCAAAAATGCCTCAAAATGTACTATATAGGGGGGTGACTAGTCTGCATGGGCTGGCCACGGGGGCGCCCCCTATATCCTCCGCCACCCCCACGCCCCAAGCACTATGCGCCGCACATGGGCATATGCTTGGGGTGTGGGGGTGGTGGATGGCGGGCGACGGCGGTTGACGGCGGCGGTGCGGTGGCGAAACTTGCGGGTTCGAGGTATTTGTCGGTCGCGCCTTCGGGCGTGCAACGTGATCCTTGTTGAGATGGGACTGTTGCGATGTTGCCTTCTAACTT
>NW_019275820.1:0-1544 GCF_002738345.1 Cucurbita maxima | reverse complement strand
GCTTGACTTAGTTGAATCATGATTTATGTTGTCTTTCATTTTCTTTTCGTTTGTATGAAAAAATATATCGATCAATTACGATTCTTTCCTTTTCTATTTATTGTTTTCTTTTCTTTTTCAATGTTGGCTTAAGCTCCTCCTATAAAGTCTGAAGTAGGAGCAACAATACGGAATAAGAATCGAGAAAGATCGATCCCCCAATTGAAGGCAATGAGCGTTTAGATTATAGGTCTCCTACTCTTAGATTTCTTCCAAATTCGAGAGCAATCCTCCACCATTTCTCTTCAAACTTAAGAGTCGAATTCCTCTCTACGATCTCTTTTCCTTCAAATTAAGGATTCCTCTAGCTTCGAAGGAAGAAGTTGAGTAAACTTGATGAAGGAATCGAGAGCTGAAACGTTGTAGAACAAACTACCCACGAGATCGAAAATCTGGCGTTTCGAGTGAGTTGCATACCGAGAACGATTTCTAGAAGTTAAGGTTCTACACTCAAAGACATTCCTCCAAAACCAATTCCTTTAGCTTGAAGATAAGATATGGAAGAGGTTCAATGAAGAAATAGGGCCTTGAAACCCCTAGAATCGGCTACCCAATAAGAAATCCTTTGTTTTATCTCCAACGATAAATCAGATTTTGGATGAACTTTGGAAGCGAATATCTTAGGCTACGATCCACGAGAAGGTATCAAACATCTTTGAGTTCGCCTATCAAAATAACCCAGAACCAATCAAATAGCTCGAGGTTCAAATAACGTTAAAATAACCCAGTATATGAGTTCGCCTATCAAATTTTAATACTGAGCATATTATAGCATGTTGAGGTTAGATATGAAATTTGGGGGTCATTGGATAAGGATAAGGAGGTAAACCAAGAAACGGTGTAAAATGACCATAATGCCCCTATATTATTTCAATATTCACTCTAGAAACAAGGGTTAAAAACTATATTATTTCAAACCCTCCATGGTTGCTTCTACTTGCATGAAAATGCTTCCACTAAATCATGTTACTAACTAGTTGGTTTGGGTTCGATTCAATTCTTGGGTCCACTAGATTGAAACGACCCAGCTCAATTAAACTCTTGATAATATAAAAATCATAAGTTTCTTAAATGACATTAACTTAAACCCCTAATTTTTTTTTTTAGAATGTTTAGGTTTGTGTATAGTTGATCTCTAAATGCTTAAAAGTATCTAATAAGACTTCTTTTCAAATGAGTGATTTGATATATCATAGAGGACAAAATATTTATTTGTTTCAAATATCTTAGGTTGACCATTCTTTTTTGTCAAGTATTTTGAATATTATCATTGTGAATTACTAATGCCGATTGAATTTCATTAATAATAATATCCCAAAATTCGGGTAAAGATGACATCAAAATTAATACTTTAATTTCATCTTCAAAATTTATTTCGAGTTAACTCAGTTGACTTATAATCATAATAGTCGTTACACAAATATTTACAAACTTAAAAGGTAAAATTATAAGGAGTACAAGAGAAAAGTGCTTAAAATAGTTTCAAAATATAGAAAAAAAAGATA
>NW_019275819.1:1115-1544 GCF_002738345.1 Cucurbita maxima | reverse complement strand
CCTTAACATTCTAAAATAAGGTTCTAACTAACTATTAGTGAGTTGCATAAATCATCTCCCTTTTTTTTTCACTCACTCCTCTTCTTCAACCTCTGACCCATTAATATCATTAATATTTCATCTCCTTCTTTTTTAACTTTCTAAATACCCTTATTTCATTCCTAAATCTATAAAATGTCTCCTATTTTCTCCTTCTTTTTTAACTTTCTAAATACCCTTATTTCATTCCTAAATCTATAAAATGTCTCCTATTTTTATTCATTTTCTCTTTTCTTAAATATAAAAATCTTAAATAAAAAGGAAAAAGCTCTCTAACATATTCTTATTTGCCAGTAATTTTACATAATTTAACATTTTAAAAATCGGTAAATTAAAAAAATTCAACATTAATATATTCATAATTTCATGTAGTCTTCATAAGTTTGCCGG
>NW_019275819.1:0-861 GCF_002738345.1 Cucurbita maxima | reverse complement strand
CTATTGGTGGAAGGATAATAGGTCGATTATACCTTTATGGTAGTTTTATGGTAGGATAATAGGTCCTTAATAATAAACCTGAAGTCTTACATCACTTATATAGAAAAGTTCCTTAAATAGAAGTTTTATTAGATACTTTATATAGAAAAGTTCCTTAAATAGACGTTTTATTAGATACTTTTAAGCATTTAGAGATCAACTAGACACAGAGCTAAACATTCTAAAAAAAAATTAGGGGTTAAACTTTTAAGTTAACGTAATTTAAGAAACTTATGATTTTTATATTATCAAGAATTTAATTGAGCTAGGTCGATTCAATATAGTGGACCCAAGAATTGAACCGAACCAAACCAACTAGTTAGTAACATGATTTAGTGGAAGCATTTTCATGCAAAGTAGAAGCAACACGGGAGGGTTTGAAATAATATAGTTTTTACCCCTTAAGGTCATTTTACACCGTTTCTCGGTTTACCTACTTATCCTTATCCAATGATCACCAAATTTCATATCTAACCTCAACCTCCTATAAATGCTTAGTATTAAAATTTGATAGACAGCGGAGCTCAGATAGTGAGTTATTTTAACATTACTTAAATCTCGAGCTATTTGATTGGTTCAGGGTCTTAACTCACAATTCTTCGGATTTTTCTTTCATATATTCTTAATTCAGACTTGGTTTAGGGTTCATATGAAAATCCAAGTGATTTCTACAAGTATTTCTTAACAAAAAGTCAAAGGGGCATACTTGCTCGTCGTCGACGTTTGGGACCTCCATTCTTGAGCTTCCTGTATTTGAACTACTTCAAATTTCCTTCCACATACTCCTTATTGTGTCTAGTTTATGAAACCATAATTTTTTTT
>NW_019275818.1:1246-1544 GCF_002738345.1 Cucurbita maxima | reverse complement strand
GCGCGCTCCCGCGCCCGCTCCCCATCCCTCGCCCATTAATTGCGAAAGTACGTGTGGAGTGGTCGGTTTGTTGTAATTTTTTTTCTGGGAGCTAAGAAACATGAAAACATGATTCCCACAAAGTTTAAGATTTTTTTGACGGCTCTAGCTATTTTTTCTAATTTCTCGTTATTGAATATTTAAAAATTCATTAAAAAAAATTGGTTGGTTGAAAAATTATGAAACTTGATTTATAGATCCATTAGAATGTCCCATTCATGAATCAATCGAGTTCCTGGAAAAAAAACATTGTAAAACT
>NW_019275818.1:0-941 GCF_002738345.1 Cucurbita maxima | reverse complement strand
GGTGGGGTGGAGTTGGGTGCCTTCGGGCGTCCAACATGAGCCTCGTCGAGCGTGCGGCGTTGTGGTGACGCCGTCGGGCCATCCTTTGGGCAGCCCTATGTTTTGAAGGCCTGTGGTGCCAGGACATGTTCGGCTGGTTGGAATCGGGTGCCTTTGGGCGTGCGACATGAGCCTCGTTGAGCGCGGAACGTTGCAATGTTGCCTTCTGACTGGGAATCTCTGATGTGAGGACTGTGCATGGCTGCTGTTACGATGATGAAACATGCAAGGTGGGGTGGAGCTGGGTGCCTTCGGGCGTGCGGCATGAACCTCGTTGAGTGTGGGACGTCGTTGTGGCATGCCTCCCTTCCTTGGGCCAGCCCTATGTTTTGAAGGCCTGTGGTGCCAGGACATGTTCGGCTGGTTGGAATCGGGTGCCTTTGGGCGTGCGACATGAGCCTCGTTGAGCGCGGAACGTTGCAATGTTGCCTTCTGACTGGGAATCTCTGGTGTGAGGACTGTGCATGGCTGCTGTTACGATGATGAAACATGCAAGGTGGGGTGGAGCTGGGTGCCTTCGGGCGTGCGGCATGAACCTCGTTGAGTGTGGGACGTCGTTGTGGCATGCCTCCCTTCCTCGGGCCAGCCCTATGTTCGGAAGGCTGCGTGGTGGCAGAACATGCTTGGTGGGGCGGAGTCAAACGACCGTGGGCGTGCGACATGAGACTAGTTGGGCATGGAATGTCGCCTTCTAACTTGTGCTGCCTTCGGGATGGTGGATGGTCGGAACGACGACAAAGCGTGCAAGGTGGGGTGGAGTTGGGTGCCTTCGGGGGTCTAACATGAGCCTCGTCGAGCGTGCGGCGTTGTGGTGACGCCGTCGGGCCATCCTTGGGGCAGCCCTATGTTTTGAAGGCCTGTGTTGCCAGAACATGTTCGGCTGGTTGGAATCGGGTGCCTTT
>NW_019275817.1:0-1544 GCF_002738345.1 Cucurbita maxima | reverse complement strand
TTGGGTTTCCGAAGTAGGGTTCGATTTGAAGAACTATTTTACTGTTTTATGCACACCGTTTCTTCGAAATCCTATTCTAAATCATCAAGCCTAATCATTCCTCACAAATCTTTCGAAAAATGTCGACAGTGACTCGGTTTGTTAAACACGTACTTCAAACGTCTCAGACTTGGGTTTCCGAAGTAGGGTTCGATTTTAAGAACTCTTTTACTGTTTTATGCACACCGTTTCTTAGAAATCCTATTCTAAATCATCAAGCCTAATCATTCCTCACAAATCTTTCGAAAAATGTCGACCGTGACTCGGTTTTTTTAGCACGTACTTCAAACGTCTCAGACTTGGGTTTCCGAAATAGGTTCGATTTTAAGAACTCTTTTACTGTTTTATGCACACCGTTTCTTCGAAATCCTATTCTAAATCATCAAGCCTAATCATTCCTCACAAATCTTTCGAAAAACAAAGACCGTGACTCGGTTTTTTTAACACGTACTTCAAACGTCCCAGACTTGGGTTTCCGAAGTAGGGTTCGATTTGAAGAACTATTTTACTGTTTTATGCACACCGTTTCTTCGAAATCCTATTCTAAATCATCAAGCCTAATCATTCCTCACAAATCTTTCGAAAAATGTCGACCGTGACTCGGTTTGTTAAGCACGTACTTCAAACGTCTCAGATTTATGTTTCTGAAGTAGGGTTCGATTTGAAGAACTATTTTACTGTTTTATGCACACCGTTTCTTCGAAATCCTATTCTAAATCATCAAGCCTAATCATTCCTCACAAATCTTTCGAAAAACAAAGACCGTGACTCGGTTTTTTTAACACGTACTTCAAACGTCCCAGACTTGGGTTTCCGAAGTAGGGTTCGATTTGATGAACTATTTTACTGTTTTATGCACACCGTTTCTTCAAAATCCTATTCTAAATCATCAAGCCTAATCATTCCTCACAAATCTTTCGAAAAACAAAGACCGTGACTCGGTTTTTTTAACACGTACTTCAAACGTCCCAGACTTGGGTTTCCGAAGTAGGGTTCGATTTGAAGAACTCTTTTATTTTTTTATGCACACCGTTTCTTCGAAATCCTATTCTAAATCATCAAGCCTAACCATTCCTCAAAAATCTTTCGAAAAACGTCGACCGTGACTCGGTTTTTTTAGCACGTACTTCAAACGTCTCAGATTTGGGTTTCCGAAGTAGGGTTCGATTTGAAGAACTATTTTACTGTTTTATGCACACCGTTTCATCGAAATCCTATTCTAAATCATCAAGCCTAATCATTCCTCACATATCTTTCGAAAAACAAAGACCGTGACTCGGTTTTTTTAACACGTACTTCAAACGTCCCAGACTTGGGTTTCCGAAGTAGGGTTCGATTTGAAGAACTATTTTACTGTTTTATGCACACCGTTTCTTCAAAATCCTATTCTAAATCATCAAGCCTAATCATTCCTCACAAATCTTTCGAAAAACTTCGACCGTGACTCGGTTTTTTTAACACGTACTTCAAACGTCCCAGACTTGGGTTTCCGAAGTAGGGTTCGA
>NW_019275816.1:0-1545 GCF_002738345.1 Cucurbita maxima | reverse complement strand
AATCGAACCCTTCTTCGGAAACCCAAACACGGAAGTTTTTAGTACGTGCTAAAAAACCGAGTCACGGTCGACGTTTTTCGAAATTTTTGTGAGGAATGATAAGGCTTGATGATTTAGAATATTATTTGTAAGAAACGGAGTGCATAAAAAAGTCAAAGAGTTCGTCAAATCGAACCCTTCTTCGGAAACCCGAACAGGGAAGTTTTTAGTACGTGCTAAAAAAACCGAGTCACGGTCCACATTTTTCGAAAGTTTTGTTTGGAATGATAAGGCTTGATGATTTAGAATATTATTTCTAAGAAACGGAGTGCATAAAACAGTCAAAGAGTACTTTAAATCGAACCCTTCTTCGGAAACCCAAACACGGAAGTTTTTAGTACGTGCTAAAAAACCGAGTCACGGTCGACGTTTTTCGAAATTTTTATGAGGAATGATAAGCCTTGATGATTTAGAATATTATATCTAAGAAACGGAGTGCATAAAACAGTAAAAGAGTTCGTCAAACCGAACCCTTCTTCGGAAACCCAAACAGGGAAGTTGTTAGTACGTGCTAAAAAAACCGAGTCACGGTCGACATTTTTCGAAAGTTTTGTGAGGAATGATAAGGCTTGATGATTTAGAATATTATTTCTAAGAAACGGAGTGCATAAAACAGTAAAAGAGTTCGTCAAATCGAACCCTTCTTCGGAAAATTGAATAGGGAAGTTTTTAGTACGTGCTAAAAAAACCGAGTCACGGTCAACATTTTTCGAAAGTATTGTTTGGAATAATAAGGCTTGATGATTTAGAATATTATTTCTAAGAAACGGAGTGCATAAAACAGTCAAAGAGTACTTTAAATCGATCCCTTCTTCCGAAACCCAAACGGGGAAGTTTTTAGTACGTGCTAAAAAACTGAGTCATGGCCGACGTTTTTCGAAATTTTTGTGAGGAATGATAAGGCTTGATGATTTAGAATATTATATCTAAGAAACGGAGTGCATAAAACAGTAAAAGAGTTCGTCAAACCGAACCCTTCTTCGGAAACCCAAATAGGGAAGTTGTTAGTACGTGCTAAAAAAACCGTGTCACGGTCGACATTGTTCGAAAGTTTTGTGAGGAATGATAAGGCTTGATGATTTAGAATATTATATCTAAGAAACGGAGTGCATAAAATAGTAAAAGAGTTTGTCAAACCGAACCCTTCTTCGGAAACCCAAATAGGGAAGTTGTTAGTACGTGCTAAAAAAACCGAGTCACGGTCAACATTTTTCGAAAGTATTGTTTGGAATAATAAGGCTTGATGATTTAGAATATTATTTGTAAGAAACGGAGTGCATAAAACAGTCAAAGAGTACTTTAAATCGAACCCTTCTTCGGAAACCCAAACACGGAAGTTTTTAGTACGTGCTAAAAAACCGAGTCACGGTCGACGTTTTTCAAAATTTTTATGAGGAATGATAAGGCTTGATGATTTAGAATATTATATCTAAGAAACGGAGTGCATAAAACAGTAAAAGAGTTCGTCAAACCGAACCCTTCTTCGGAAACCCAAACAGGGAAGTT
>NW_019275815.1:0-1545 GCF_002738345.1 Cucurbita maxima | reverse complement strand
AGCAAAAGTATGGAATTGATTATAAGGAGGTATTTGCACCAGTGGCACGTCAAGACACTATCAGGCTCATAATTTCTATTGCAGCATAGAAATCTTGACCTATTTATCAACTTGATGTGAAATCAGCTTTCTTACATGGAGAGCTTCAAGAGGAAGTATATGTGGATTAACCAGAAGGTTTTTTTCAAAAAGGCAAAGAGGAACAAGTATACAAGTTGAAGAAAGCTTTGTACGGTTTGAAGCAAGCTCCGAGGGCATGGTACAGTCGCATTGATTCTCATTTTGAAAAGATGGGATTCACCAAATGCCCGTATGAACATACGTTGTATGTGAAAACTGAAAAGGGAGGTAACATTATCATTATTTGCTTATACGTTGATGATTTAATATTTACTGGCAATAATGAAGAAATGTTTGAATTTTTTAAGAAGAGCATGATGAAGGAATTTGAAATGACAGATCTTGGCTTGATGAGATATTTTCTTGGAGTAGAAGTTACTCAAACTCTTGCAGGTAACTTTATCTGTCAGAAGAAGTGTGCTCAAGAATTACTTGAAAGATTTAAATTGGATGAGCGCACATTTGGAACTCCATCAGAATTGGGTTTAAAGTTGCACAAGGACATTGACGGGCGAGAGGTTGATAATAGGTACTTCAAACAAATTGTGGGAAGTTTGATGTACCTAACTTCAACAAGACCAGACATCATGTATGCGGTTAGTATGATAAGTCGTTACATGGAGCATCCAACGGAAAAACATCTCAATGTAGCAAGAAGGATACTTCGTTATGTGAAAGGAACCTCTGATTTGGGGGTATTCTACAAGAAAGGAGATGATCCGAAGATGGTTGGCTATACAGATAGCGACTATGCTGGTGATATAGACGATCGTAAAAGTACTTCAGGAAGTATTTTCATGATGAGTTCAGGAGCTATTTGCTGGTCTTCAAAGAAGCAACCTATTGTTACACTCTCAACGACAGAAGCAGAATTTGTGGCAGAACCAGCATGCTCGTGCCAAGCAATTTGGTTAAGAAAAATGCTTGAAATTCTTAATCAGAAGCAACCAGGTACGACGGTTATATATTGTGATAATATGTCAACTATTAAGTTGTCTAAAAATCCTGTGCTGCATGGAAGGAGCAAGCACATCGATGTTCGATTTCATTTCTTGCGTGATCTGTGTAAAGAAGGCATTATTGAACTTAACTTTTGCCGAAGTGATGAACAAATTGCAGACCTATTCACAAAGCCCATGAAACAACCATTGTTCGAGAAGCTCAGAAGAAAGATGGGGATATGTAGAATCCAAGATGTATATCAAGAAGATGAAGTGAAGTCCTAAACTGATTTCCGCAGAATTCAGTTTAAGGGAGGGTGTTGAAACTAATAATAGAAGTTTGAATTAGTTACTACAGAAGAGAAGGAGGAGGTGAATTCAATTTCATCCACAAAAATCTCAACCAACTCTGGGAATCCCCCCTATAAAAGGACCTCCCTCCCCATCATTCAAATCACTCCTCCTCTCAATCTCACTTTAGTTT
>NW_019275814.1:0-1546 GCF_002738345.1 Cucurbita maxima | reverse complement strand
CGTTCATTTATTTTAATGTTAAGCATAGATAGTGTGTCTATAGATCTAAAGGTAAGACATTTAGTAAAATGACTCATTTTATTGTTCTTATTGCATGGAACAATAAAATTGATCTTCCCTTAGAATTGTCAATACATTCTACTTTCAATGTTGCTAAGTTGAGTCCCTTTGAAGGTGATGATTTTTCTGATTCGATGACGAATCCTGAAGAGGGGATGATGATAAGAATCACGGTGTACATTCTACTTTCAATGTTACTGAGTTGAGTTCTTTTGATGTAGGTGATGATTTTTTTGATTCGAGGACGAATCCTTTTGAAGAGGGGGATGATGATAAAAATCACGGTGTTCCAACTAGACATTTTACACAACCCAAGGCCAAGAAGATTCAACAAGCATTCATGCTTCATCTACAAAATTGGATAGGCTAGGTTCAACCATCATTTCATGTGTTACTAGCTGATTCGTTTGAGTCAATACCATTTGGAGATTCAAAAGTAAATATTTGCACAGTTGAAGTAGCGGATGAAGTTGCAAGCATCATTTCATAATGGTTAGAAAACTTTATTTATTATTTTAATTTCATAAAGTTTGTAATGCTCAAATTGACTTCGTCTTCTGTGGAGATTTAAAGGGATCGAGATTAAATCACGGGCACTAACTTTTTTTGTGGGGAGACTATAAATACCCACAAATTATTATGTAAAAGCATATTTGTGATCAATGAAATTGATCTCTCAAGTTGAGAGGTTACCTCTTATAGAAATCTAACCATATCTTTGTCGTTTTTAAGTTTTATGCAATTCGTGTGGTAGATTGTATCTGAGATATTTAATCAAGCCTTGATCAAGTTTGATTGTGGAGTGACTCAATTTAGAAAAAGGTTTCAAATCTTGCTTCTCACTCTTCAACTGTAATACAAACAAAGGTAGGAAGTAACACTAACAAAGGTACAAAGTAATACAAACAAAGGTACAAAGTAACACTAACAAAGGTACAAAGCTCATAAAAGTTTTTTTAATCTAAAATACCATTGAACGGTCTTTTCAGTCAAACTATAAATGACCATCATATTCATCGGTCAGATATTGCAATTTTGAAGAAGTGAAGAAGTCCTCCTTATATAAGTCCTCCTTATATAAGTATCTTTTCTTTTTCTCTCCTACCCACCTTATACATAACATGTTAAATTAACTCATACTGAAAAAAATCATTTCCTTCTTTTGGAGATGCGGGGTAAGCGAGCGCTCTACCATTTGAGCTACATCCCCACAATTTTTGCATCACAAAACCCTAAATTTTTCATCATCAATAATAGTGAAAATGAAGAAATATTGCTACACAACAGGTCATGAATAAGGAAAAATTTGAAAAGAAACAATATATTTAATAATAGATAATCTTATTTTTGGAGATGCGAGGTATCGATCCCCGTACCTCTCACATGCAAAGCGAGCGCTCTACCATCTGAGCTACATCCCCATGATTCTTACATCATAAAACCCTATTAATGTCCCATCATCAATAATAGTGAAAATAAAAAAATA
>NW_019275813.1:299-1559 GCF_002738345.1 Cucurbita maxima | reverse complement strand
CACGTGTTTCATACGTCTCGGTTCTGGATTTTGTGAATTAGGCTTTCGATTTTAAGAAATTTATTGCTGCTTTATACACTTCGTTTCTTCGACATTAAATTCGAAATCATCGTGCCTAATCATTCCCCACAAAAGTTTTCTAAAACATTCGCAGTTTCTAGTTTTTTTTAGCACGTGTTTCAAAAGTTCCTGTTTGGGGTTTACGAAATAGGGTTTCAATTTTAAGCACTTTTTTACTGCTTCATACACTCCGTTTCTTCGACCCTCTATATTCAATCATCATGCCTAATCATTCCCCATGAAAGTCTTGAAAATCATGGACAGCTACTCGGTTATTTTTAGCACATATTTCAAACGTCCCGGTTTGGGGTTTTCGAATTAGGGTTTCGATTTTGAGCATTTTTAACTGCTTTAGACACTCTGTTATTTCGACATTCTGTTGTAAATCAACATGCTTAATCATTCCCCCGAAAAGTTTCTTAAAATATGGACATTTACTCGGTTTTCTCAGCACGTGTTTCATACGTCTCGGTTCTTGATTTTGTGAATTAGGCTTTCGATTTTAAGAAATTTATTGCTGCTTTATACACTCCGTTTCTTCGACATTCAATTCGAAATCATCGTGCCTAATCATTCCCCACAAAACTTTTCAAAAACATTCACAGTTTCTAGTTTTTTTTTAAATCATCGTGCCTAATCATTCCCCACAAAACTTTTCAAAAACATTCACAGTTTCTAGTTTTTTTTTAGCAGGTGTTTCAAAAGTTCCTGTTTGGGGTTTACGAAATAGCGTTTCAATTTTCAACACTTTTTTACTGCTTCATACACTCCGTTTCTTCGACCCTCTATATTCAATCATCATGCCTAATCATTCCCCATGAAAGTCTTGAAAATCATGGACAGCTACTCGGTTATTTTTAGCACATATTTCAAACGTCCCGGTTTGGGGTTTTCGAATTAGGGTTTCGATTTTGAGCATTTTTAACTGCTTTAGACACTCTGTTATTTCGACATTCTGTTGTAAATCAACATGCTTAATCATTCCCCCGAAAAGTTTCTTAAAATATGGACATTTACTCGGTTTTCTCAGCACGTGTTTCATACGTCTCGGTTCTTGATTTTGTGAATTAGGCTTTCGATTTTAAGAAATTTATTGCTGCTTTATACACTCCGTTTCTTCGACATTCAATTCGAAATCATCGTGCCTAATCATTCCCCACAAAACTTTTCAAAAACATTCACAGTTTCTAGTTTTTTTTT
>NW_019275813.1:0-289 GCF_002738345.1 Cucurbita maxima | reverse complement strand
AATTTTAAGCACTTTTTTACTGCTTCATACACTCCGTTTCTTCGACCCTCTGTATTCAATCATCATGCCTAATCATTCCCCATGAAAGTTTTGAAAGACATGGATAGCTACTCGGTTTTTTTTAGCACATTTTTCAAACGTCCCGGTTTGGGGTTTTCGAAATATGGTTACGATTGTAAGCACTTTTTAACTGCTTTATACACTCTGTCATTTCGACATGCTGTTGTAAATCATCATGCTTAATCATTCCCCAGAAAAGTTTCTTAAAATATGGACATTTACTCGGTTT
>NW_019275812.1:0-1547 GCF_002738345.1 Cucurbita maxima | reverse complement strand
TCATCAAGCCTAATCATTCCTCACAAAACTTTAGAAAAACGTAGACCGTGACTCGGTTTTTTTAGCATGTACTTCAAACGTCTCAGATTTGGGTTTCCGAAGTAGGGTTCGATATGCAGAACTCTTTCACTATTTTATGCAAACCGTTTCTTCGAAATCCTATTCTAAATCATCAAGCCTAATCATTCCTCACAAATCTTCAGAAAAACAAAGACCGTGACTCGGTTTTTTTAACACGTACTTCAAACGTCCCAGACTTGGGTTTCCGAAGTAGGGTTCGATTTTAAGAACTCTTTTACTGTTTTATGCACACCGTTTCTTCCAAATCCTATTCTAAATCATCAAGCCTAACCATTCCTCAAAAATCTTTCGAAAAACGTCGACCGTGACTCGGTTTTTTTAGCACGTACTTCAAACGTCCCAGATTTGGGTTTCCGAAGTAGGGTTCGAGTTGAAGAACTATTTTACAGTTTTATGCACACCGTTTCTTCGAAATCCTATTCTAAATCATCAAGCCTAATCATTCCTCAAAAATCTTTCGAAAAACAAAGACCGTGACTCGGTTTTTTTAGCACGTACTTCAAACGTCCCAGATTTGGGTTTTTGAAGTAGGGTTCCATTTGAAGAACTATTTTACTTTATTATGCACACCGTTTCTTCGAAATCCTATTTGAAGTAGGGTTCCATTTGAAGAACTATTTTACTTTATTATGCACACCGTTTCTTCGAAATCCTATTCTCAATCATCAAGCATTTGAAGAACTATTTTACTTTATTATGCACACCGTTTCTTCGAAATCCTATTCTCAATCATCAAGCCTAATCATTACTATTTTACTTTATTATGCACACCGTTTCTTCGAAATCCTATTCTCAATCATCAAGCCTAATCATTCCTCAAAAATCTTTCCAAAAAAGTCGACCGTGACTCGGTTTTTTTAGCACCTACTTCAAATGTCCCAGACATGGGTTTCCGAAGTAGGGTTCGATTTGAAGAACTCTTTTACTGTTTTATGCACACCGTTTCTTCGAAATCCTATTCTAAATCATCAAGCCTAATCATTCCTCACAAATCTTTCGAAAAATGTCGACCGTGACTCGGTTTTTTAAGCACGTACTTCAAACGTCTCAGATTTGGGTTTCCGAAGTAGGGTTCGATTTGAAGAACTATTTTACTACTTTATGCACACCGTTTCTTCGAAATCCTATTCTAAATCATCAAGCCTAATCATTCCTCACAAATCTTTCGAAAAACAAAGACCGTGACTCGGTTTTTTTAACACGTACTTCAAACGTCCCAGACTTGGGTTTCCGAAGTAGGGTTCGATTTTAAGAACTCTTTTACTGTTTTATGCACACCGTTTCTTCGAAATCCTTTTCTAAATCATCAAGCCTAACGATTCCTTAAAAATCTTTCGAAAAACGTCGACCGTGACTCGGTTTTTTTAGCACGTACTTCAAACGTCCCAGATTTGGGTTTCCGAAGTAGGGTTCGATTTGAAGAACTATTTTACTGTTTTATGCACACCGTTTCATCGAAATCATAT
>NW_019275811.1:0-1548 GCF_002738345.1 Cucurbita maxima | reverse complement strand
TTTGGAAGAAATGGAGTGCACAAAACAGTAAAAGAGTGCTTTAAATCGATTCCCTAACCTGGTTAGTCAGAAATACGTGCGAAAAAAACCGTGTCACGGTCGACGTTTCTCGAAACTTTTGTTGGGAGATTTTAGTCTTGATGATTTAGAATAGAATGTCGAAGAAACGGAGAGTAGAAAAACAGTAAAAGAGTGCTTAAAATCGAAGCCCTAGTTTGTGAACCCTAATCAAGGACGTTTGAACCACGTGATAAAAAAAACTGAGTAGCGGTCGGCGTTCTTCGAAAGTCCTGCTCGGAGTGATCGGGCATAATGATTTAGAATAGAATGTCGAAGAAACGGAGAGTAGAAAAACAGTAAAAGAGTGCTTAAAATCGAAGCCCTAGTTTGTGAACCCTAATCAAGGACGTTTGAACCACGTGATAAAAAAAACTGAGTGGCGGTCGTCGTTTTTCGAAATTCCTGTTGGGAGTGATCGGGAAATATGATTTAGAACAGAATTTGAAGAAATGGAGTGCATAAAACAGTAAAAGAGTGCTTTAAATCGAGTCCCAAGCCGGTTAGTTAGAAGTACGTGCTCAAAAAACCGTGTGACGGTCGACGTTTCTCGTAACTTTTGTTGGGAATGTTTAGTCTTGTTGATTTGGAATAGAATGTTGAAGAAACGGAGTGTAGAAAAACAGTAAAAGAGTGCATAATATTGAAGCCCTAATTTGTGAACCCTAATCTAGGACGTTTGAACCACGTGATCAAAAAACTGAGTAGCGGTCGGCGTTCTTCGAAAGTCCTGATCGGAGTGATCGGGCATAATGATTTAGAATAGAATTTGGAAGAAATGGAGTGCACAAAACAGTAAAAGAGTGCTTTAAATCGATTCCCTAACCTGGTTAGTCAGAAATACGTGCGAAAAAAACCGTGTCACGGTCGACGTTTCTCGAAACTTTTGTTGGGAAATTTTAGTCTTGATGATTTAGAATAGAATGTCGAAGAAACGGAGTGTAGAAAAACAGTAAAAGAGTGCTTAAAATCGAAGCCCTAGTTTGTGAAACCTAATCAAGGACGTTTGAACCACGTGATAAAAAAAACTGAGTAGCGGTCGTCGTTTTTCGAAATTCCTGTTGGGAGTGATCGGGAAATATGATTTAGAACAGAATTTGGAAGAAATGGAGTGCATAAAACAGTAAAAGAGTGCTTTAAATCGAGTCCCAAGCCGGTTAGTTAGAAGTACGTGCTCAAAAAACCGTGTGACGGTCGACGTTTCTCGTAACTTTTGTTGGGAATGTTTAGTCTTGTTGATTTGGAATAGAATGTTGAAGAAACGGAGTGTAGAAAAACAGTAAAAGAGTGCATAATATTGAAGCCCTAATTTGTGAACCCTAATCTAGGACGTTTGAACCACGTGATCAAAAAACTGAGTAGCAGTCGGCGTTCTTCGAAAGTCCTGCTCGGAGTGATCGGGCATAATGATTTAGAATAGAATTTGGAAGAAATGGAGTGCACAAAACAGTAAAAGAGTGCTTTAAATCGATTCCCTAACCTGGTTAGTCA
>NW_019275810.1:1058-1550 GCF_002738345.1 Cucurbita maxima | reverse complement strand
TCATCATGCCTAATCATTCCCCGAAAAAGTTTCTTAAAAATTGGACAGTTACTCGGTTTTTTAGCACGTTCTTCAAACGTCCCGGTTTTGGTGTTTACGAATCAGGATTCGACTTTAAGCACTTTTTCACTTTAATATACACTCCGTTTCTTCTGAATCCTATTCTAAATCATCATGCCTAATCATTCCCCAATAAAGTTTCTTAAAAACTCGAAAGTAACTCGGTTTTTTTAGCACGTTCTTCAAACGTCACGGTGTTGGTGTTTACTAATAAGGATTCGACTTTAAGCACTTTTTTACTGTTTTATACACTCCGTTTCTTCAAAATACTATTATAAATCATCATGCCTAATCATTCCCCGAAAAAGTTTCTTAAAAATTGGACAGTTACTCGGTTTTTTAGCACGTTCTTCAAACGTCCCGGTTTTGGTGTTTACGAATCAGGGTTCGACTTTAAGCACTTTTTTACTGTAATATACACTCCGTTTCTTC
>NW_019275810.1:0-333 GCF_002738345.1 Cucurbita maxima | reverse complement strand
TTTTTTTAGCACGTTCTTCAAACGTCCCGGTTTTGGTGTTTACGAATCAGGGTTCGACTTTAAGCACTTTTCTACTGTAATATACACTCCGTTTCTTCGAAATACTATTCTAAATCATCATGCCTAATCATTCCCCAATAAAGTTTCTTAAAAACTCGAAAGTAACTCGGTTTTTTTAGCACGTTCTTCAAACGTCACGGTGTTGGTGTTTACTAATAAGGATTCGACTTTAAGCACTTTTTTACTGTTTTATACACTCCGTTTCTTCAAAATACTATTATAAATCATCATGCCTAATCATTCCCCGAAAAAGTTTCTTAAAAATTGGACAGT
>NW_019275809.1:0-1550 GCF_002738345.1 Cucurbita maxima | reverse complement strand
AAGAAGGGTTCGAGTTAAAGAACTCTTTTACTGTTTTATGCACTCTGTTTTTTAGAAATAATATTCTAAATCATCAAGCCTTATCATTCCTACCCAAACTTTCGAAAACTGTCGAACGTGACTCTGTGTTTTTAGCACGTACTTCAAACTTCCCAGATTTGGGTTTCCGAAGTAGGGTTCGATTTGAAGAACTCTTTTAGTTTTTTATGCACTCTGTTTCTTAGAAATAACATTCTAAATCATCAAGCCTTATAATTCATCAAAAAAATTTCGAAAAACGTCGACTGTGACTCTGTTTTTTTAGCACGTACTAACAACTTCCCTGTTTGGTTTTCCGAAGAAGGGTCTATTCTGAAAAACTCTTTTACTTTTTTATGCACTCCGTTTCTTAGAAATAATATTCGAAATCATCAAGCCTTATCATTCCTCACAAAACTTTCGAAAAACGTCGATCTTGACTCGGTTTTTTTAGCACGTACTAACAACTTCCCTGTTTGGGTTTCCGAAGAAGGATTCGAGTTAAAGAACTCTTTTACTGTTTTATGCAGTCTGTTTCTTAGAAATTATATTCGAAATCATCAAACCTTATCATTCCTCACAAAACTTTCAAAAAACGTCGATCGTTACTCAGTTTTTTTAGCACGTACTTCAAACTTTCCAGATTTGGGTTTCCGAAGAAGGGTTCGATTTGAAGAACCATATTACTGTTTTATGCACTCTGTTTCTTAGAAATAATATTTTAAATCATCAAGCCTTATCATTCCTCAGAAAAATTTCGAAAAACGTCGACCGTGACTCGCTTTTTGAGCACGTACTCAAAACTCCTCTCTTTGGGTTTCCGAAGAAGAGTTCGATTTGAAGAACTCTTTTACTGTTTTATGCACTTCTTTTCTTAGAAATAATATTCTAAATCATCAAGCCTTCTCATTCCTCAGAAAAATTTCAAAAAACGTCGAGCGTGACTCGGTTTTATTAGAACGTACTAAAAACTTCCCTTTTTGGGTTTCTGTAGAAGGGTTCGATTTGAAGAACTCTTTTACTATTTTATGCACTCCGTTTCTTAGAAATAATATTCTAAATCATCAAGCCTTATCATTCCTCACAAAACTTTCAAAAAACGTCGATCGTGACTCAGTTTTTTTTAGCACGTACTTCAAACTTCCCAGATTTGGGTATCCGAAGAAGGGTTCGAGTTAAAGAACTCTTTTACTGTTTTATGCACTCTGTTTTTTAGAAATAATATTCTAAATCATCAAGCCTTATCATTCATCAGAAAAATTTCGAAAAACGTCGACCGTGACTCGGCTTTTTTAGCACGTACTAAAAACTTCCGTTTTTGGGTTTCCGAAGTAGGGTTCGATTTGAAGAACTCTATTACTGTTTTATGCACTCCGTTTCTTAGAAATAATATTCTAAATCATCAAGCCTTATCATTCCTCACAAAACTTTCGAAAAATGTCGACCGTGACTCGGACTTTTTAAGCACGTACTTCAAACTTCCCAAATCTGGGTTTCCGACGTAGGGTTCGATTTGAAGAACCATATTACTG
>NW_019275808.1:0-1551 GCF_002738345.1 Cucurbita maxima | reverse complement strand
ATCAAAATAGTAAAAGAGTGCATCAAATCGAACCCTACTTCGGAAACCCAAATCTGGGACGTTTGAAGTACGTGCTAAAAAACTGAGTCACGGTCGACGTGTTTCAAAACATTTGTGGGGAATGATTCGGCTTGATGATGTAGAATAAAATTTTGAACAAACGGAGTGCATCAAAACACTAAAAGAGTCCTTCAACTCGAACCCTAATTCGATAACCCTAATCAGGGACGTTTGAAGTACGTGTTAAAAAAACCGAGTCACGGTCATCGTGTTTCAAAACTTTTGTAGGGAATGGTTAGGCTTGATGATTTAGAATAGAATTTCAAAGAAACAGAGTGCAACAAAACACTAAAAGAGTTCTTCAAATCAAACCCTAATTCGAAAAACCTAATCAGGGACGTTTGAGGTACGTGCTAAAAAAACCGAGTCACGGTCGACGTTTTTCAAAAAATTTGTGGGGAATGATTTGGCTTGATGATGTAGAATACAACTTCCAACGAACGGAGTGCATCAAAACAGTAAAAGAGTGCTTCAAATCGAACCCTACTTCGGAAACCCAAATCTAGGACGTTTGAAGTACGTGGTAAAAAAACCGCGTCACGGTCGACGTTTTTCAAAACATTTGTGGGGAATGATTAGGATTGATGATGAAGAATACAATTTCGAACAAACGGAGTGCATCAAAACAATAAAAGAGTCCTTCAAATCAAACCCTAATTGGAAAACCCAAATCTGGGACATTTGAAGTACGTGCTAAAAAAACCGAGTCACGGTCATTGTTTTTAAAAAGATTTTTGGGGAATGATTAGGCTTGATGATTTAGAATAGAATTTTGAAGAAACAGAGTCCATCAAAACAGTAAAAGAGTGCTTCAAATCGAACCCTATTTCGAAAACCCTAATCAGAGACGTTTGAAGTACGTGCTAAACAAACCGAGTCACGGTCGACTTTTTTTAAAACATTTGTGGGGAATGATTATGCTTGATGATGTAGAATACAATTTCAAACAAACAGAGTGCATCAAAATAGTAAAAGAGTGCATCAAATCGAACCCTACTTTGGAAACACAAATCTGGGACGTTTGAAGTAGGTGCTAAAAAAACCGAGTCACGGTCGACGTTTTTAGAGTTTTGTGGGGAATGATTAGGCTTGATGATTTAGAATACAATTTTGAAGAAACAGAGTGCATCAAAACAGTAAAAGAGTGCTTCAAATCGAACCCTATTTCGGAAACCCAAATCAGGGACGTTTGAAGTACGTGTTAAAAAAACCGAGTCACGGTCATCGTGTTTCAAAACTTTTGTAGGGAATGATTAGGCTTGATGATTTAGAATAGAATTTCAAAGAAACGGAGTGCAACAAAACACTAAAAGAGTTCTTCAAATCAAACCCTACTTCGAAAAACCTAATCAGGGACGTTTGATGTACGTGCTAAAAAAACCGAGTCACGGTCGACGTTTTTCAAAAAATTTGTGGGGAATGATTTGGCTTGATGATGTAGAATACAACTTCCAACGAACGGAGTGCATCAAAACAGTAAAAGAGTGCTTC
>NW_019275807.1:0-1551 GCF_002738345.1 Cucurbita maxima | reverse complement strand
CGGCGTTTTTCGAAATTCCTGCTCGGAGTGATCGGGACTAATGATTTAGAATAGAATTTTGAAGAAATGGAGTGCATAAAACAGTAAAAGAGTGCTTTAAATCGATTCCCTAACCTGGTTAGTTAGATGTACGTGCTAAAAAAATCGTGTCACGGTCGACGTTTCTCGAAACTTTTGTTGGGAATGTTTAGTCGTGTACGTGCTAAAAAAATCGTGTCACGGTCGACGTTTCTCGAAACTTTTGTTGGGAATGTTTAGTCGTGATGATGCTAAAAAAATCGTGTCACGGTCGACGTTTCTCGAAACTTTTGTTGGGAATGTTTAGTCGTGATGATTTAGAATAGAATGTCGAATAAACGGAGTGTAGAAAAACAGTAAAAGAGTGATTAAAATCAAAGCCCTAATTTGTGAACCCTAAAATAAACGGAGTGTAGAAAAACAGTAAAAGAGTGATTAAAATCAAAGCCCTAATTTGTGAACCCTAATCCACCACGTTTGAACCACGTGATAAAAAAATTGAGTAGCGATCGACGTTTTTCGAAACTTCTTCTCGGAGTGATCGGGACTAATGATTTAGAAAACCGTGTCACGGTCAACGTTTCTCGAAACTTTTGTTGGGAATGTTTAGTCTTGATGATTTAGAATAGAATGTTGAAGAAAGGGAGTGTAGAAAAACAATAAAAGAGTGCTTCTAATCGAAGCCCTAATTTGTGAACCCTAATCCAGGACATTTGATCCACATGATAAATAAACAGAGTAGCGGTCGGCGTTTTTCGAAATTCCTGCTCGGAGTGATCGGGAATAATGATTTAGAATAGAATTTGGAAGAAATGGAGTGCATAAAACAGTAAAAGAGTGCTTTAAATCGATTCCCTAACCTGGTTAGTTAGAAGTACGTGCTAAAAAAACCGTGTCACGGTCAACGTTTCTCGAAACTTTTGTTGAGAATGTTTAGTCTTGATGATTTAGAATAGAATATCGAAGAAACATAGTGTAGAAAAATAGTAAAAGAGTGCTTAAAATCGAAGCCCTAATTTGTGAACCCTAATCCACCACGTTTGAGTCACGTGATAAAAAAACTGAGTAGCGATCGACGTTTTTCGAAACTCCTGCTCGGAGTGATCGGGCATAATGATTTAGAATAGAATTTGTAGGAAATGGAGTGCATAAAACAGTAAAAGAGTGCTTTAAATCGATTCTCTAACCTGGTTAGTTAGAAGTACGTGCTAAGAAAACCGTGTCACGGTCAACGTTTCTCGAAACTTTTGTTGGGAATGTTTAGTCTTGTTTATTTAGAATAGAATGTCGAAGAAACGGAGTGTAGAAAAATAGTAAAAGAGTGCTTAAAATCGAAGCCCTAATTTGTGAACCCTAATCCAAGACGTTCGAACCACGTGATAAAAAAACTGAGTAGCGGTCGACGTTTTTTCGAAACTCCTGCTCAGAGTGATCGGGCATAATGATTTAGAATAGAATTTGTAGGAAATGGAGTGCATAAAACAGTAAAAGAGTGCTTTAAATCGATTCCCTAACCTGGTTAGTTAGAAGTAC
>NW_019275806.1:0-1552 GCF_002738345.1 Cucurbita maxima | reverse complement strand
GTCGGTTTGGCGTTTGTGAATTAGGCTTTCGATTTTAAGAAATTTATTGCTGCTTTATACACTCCGTTTCTTAAATTTTAAATCATCTGGCCTAATCATTCCCCACAAAAGTTTTGGAAAACATTCACAGTTACTCGTTTTTTATAGCACGTGTTTCAAAAGCCCACGTTCGGGGTTTACGAAACGGGGTTTCAATTTTAAGCACATTTTTCCTGCTTTATACACTCCGTTTCTTCGACCCCCTATTAGAAATCATCATGCCTAATCATTCGCCATAAAAGTTTTGAGAAACATGGATAGTTACTTAGTTTTTTTAGCACGTTTTTCAAACGTCCCGGTTTGGGGTTTGCGAAATAGGGTTACGATTTCAAGCACTATTTTACTGCTTTATACACTCTCTTTCTTCGACATTCTTTTGTAAAAAATCATGCTTAATCACTCCCCATAAAAGTTTCTTAAAATATGGACTTTTACTCGGTTCTTTTATTACGTGTCGGTTTGGCGTTTGTGAATTAGGCTTTCGATTTTAAGAAATTTATTGCTGCTTTATACACTCCGTTTCTTAAATTTTAAATCATCTGGCCTAATAATTCCCCACAAAAGTTTTGGAAAACATTCATAGTTACTCGTTTTTTATAGCACGTGTTTCAAAAGCCCACGTTCGGGGTTTACGAAACGGGGTTTCAATTTTAAGCACATTTTTCCTGCTTTATACACTCCGTTTCTTCGACCCCCTATTAGAAATCATCATGCCTAATCATTCGCCATAAAAGTTTTGAGAAACATGGATAGTTACTAAGTATTTTTAGCACGTTTTTCAAACGTCCCGGTTTGGGGTTTGCGAAATAGGGTTACGATTTCAAGCACTATTTTACTGCTTTATACACTCTCTTTCTTCGACATTCTTTTGTAAAAAATCATGCTTAATCACTCCCCTTAAAAGTTTCTTAAAATATGGACTGTTACTCGGTTTTTTTTAGCACGTGTCGGTTTGGCGTTTGTGAATTAGGCTTTCGATTTTAAGAAATTTATTGCTGCTTTATACACTCCGTTTCTTAAATTTTAAATCATCTGGCCTAATCATTCCCCACAAAACGTTTTAAAAATGTCGATCATGACTCGGTTTTTTTAGCACGTGTCGGTTTGGCGTTTGTGAATTAGGCTTTCGATTTTAAGAAATTTATTGCTGCTTTATACACTCCGTTTCTTAAATTTTAAATCATCTGGCCTAATAATTCCCCACAAAAGTTTTGGAAAACATTCACAGTTACTCGTTTTTTATAGCACGTGTTTCAAAAGCCCACGTTCGGGGTTTACGAAACGGGGTTTCAATTTTAAGCACATTTTTCCTGCTTTATACACTCCGTTTCTTCGACCCCCTATTAGAAATCATCATGCCTAATCATTCGCCATAAAAGTTTTGACAAACATGGATAGTTACTTAGTTTTTTTAGCACGTTTTTCAAACGTCCCGGCTTGGGGTTTGCGAAATAGGGTTACGATTTCAAGCACTATTTTACTGCTTTATACACTCTCTTTCTTCGACATTCTT
>NW_019275805.1:990-1553 GCF_002738345.1 Cucurbita maxima | reverse complement strand
GCATCGCTGCCCCCCCACATACGACAACCGCTTAGGTTTGTTGCACTGGCGGGGGCACATGTTGGCCTCCCGTGTGCGCCGTCGCGCGGATGGCTTAAAATCGAGTCCTCGGCATCTGCTGTCGTGATGCTACGGTGGTTGATTCAACCTCGGTACCGCGTCTCGATCTCAGCTTGCGCGCCTCCTGTTTGTGGGCGAGGGAGGAATGTCACGACGACCCTTTGAACATTGTCCCCAAAGACGATGCTCTCGACGCGACCCCAGGTCAGGCGGGACTACCCGCTGAGTTTAAGCATATTAATAAGCGGAGGAAAAGAAACTTACAAGGATTCCCTTAGTAACGGCGAGCGAACCGGGAAGAGCCCAGCTTGAGAATCGGGCGCCCTCGGCGTTCGAATTGTAGTCTGGAGAAGCGTCCGAAGCGATGGACCGGGCACAAGTCCCCTAGAAGGGGGCGCCAGAGAGGGTGAGAGCCCCGTTGCGCTCGGACCCTGTCGCACCACGAGGCGCTGTCAACGAGTCGGGTTGTTTGGGAATGCAGCCCCAATCGGGCGGTAAATTCT
>NW_019275804.1:0-1553 GCF_002738345.1 Cucurbita maxima | reverse complement strand
ACCGAGTTACTTTCGAGTTTTTAAGAAACTTTATTGGGGAATGATTAGGCATGATGATTTAGAATAGTATTTCGAAGAAACGGAGTGTATATTACAGTAGAAAAGTGCTTAAAGTCGAACCCTGATTCGTAAACACCAAAACCGGGACGTTTGAAGAACGTGCTAAAAAAAACCGAGTTACTGTCGAGTTTTTAAGAAACTTTTTTGGGGAATGATTAGGCATGATGATTTAGAATAGGATTCAGAAGAAACGGAGTGTATATTACAGTAAAAAAGTGCTTAAAGTCGAACCCTGATTCGTAAACACCAAAACCGGGACGTTTGAAGAACGTGCTAAAAAAACCTAGTAACTGTCAATTTTTAAGAAACTTTTTGGGGGAATGATTAGGCATGATGATTTTGAATAGTATTTAGAAGAAACGGAGTGTATATTACAGTAAAAAAGTGCTTAAAGTCGAACCCTGATTCGTAAACACCAAAACCGGGACGTTTGAAGAACGTGCTAAAAAACCGAGTTACTGTCGATTTTTTAAGAAACTTCTTTGGGGAAGGATTAGGCATGATGATTGAGAATAGTATTTCGAAGAAACGGAGTGTATATTACAGTAGAAAAGTGCTTAAAGTCGAACCCTGATTCGTAAACACCAAAACCGGGACGTTTGAAGAACGTGCTAAAAAACCGAGTTACTGTCGATTTTTTAAGAAACTTCTTTGGGGAAGGATTAGGCATGATGATTGAGAATAGTATTTCGAAGAAACGGAGTGTATATTACAGTAGAAAAGTGCTTAAAGTCGAACCCTGATTCGTAAACACCAAAACCGGGACGTTTGAAGAACGTGCTAAAAAAACCTAGTAACTGTCCAATTTTTAAGAAACTTTTTGGGGGAATGATTAGGCATGATGATTTTGAATAGTATTCAGAAGAAACGGAGTGTATATTACAGTAAAAAAGTGCTTAAAGTCGAACCCTGATTCGTAAACACCAAAACCGGGACGTTTGAAGAACGTGCTAAAAAAACCGAGTTACTGTCGATTTTTTAAGAAACTTCTTTGGGGAAGGATTAGGCATGATGATTCAGAATAGTATTTTGAAAAAACGGAGTGTATATTTAGTAAAAAAGTGCTTAAAGTCGAACCCTGATTCGTAAACACCAAAACCGGGACGTTTGAAGAACGTGCTAAAAAACCGAGTAACTGTCCAATTTTTAAGAAACTTTTTCGGGGAATGATTAGGCATGATGATTTATAATAGTATTTTGAAGAAACGGAGTGTATAAAACAGTAAAAAAGTGCTTAAAGTCGAATCCTTATTAGTAAACACCAACACCGTGACGTTTGAAGAACGTGCTAAAAAAACCGAGTTACTTTCGAGTTTTTAAGAAACTTTATTGGGGAATGATTAGGCATGATGATTTAGAATAGGATTCAGAAGAAACGGAGTGTATATTACAGTAAAAAAGTGCTTAAAGTCGAACCCTGATTCGTAAACACCAAAACCGGGACGTTTGAAAAACGTGCTAAAAAAAACCGAGTTACTGTCGAGTTTTTAAGA
>NW_019275803.1:674-1553 GCF_002738345.1 Cucurbita maxima | reverse complement strand
CCGAAGTAGGGTTCGATTTGAAGAACTCTTTTACTGTTTTATTCACACCGTTTCTTCGAAATCCTATCTAAATCATCAAGCCTAATCATTCCACACAAATCTTTCGACAAACGTCGACCGTGACTCGTTTTCTTTAGCACGTACTTCAAACGTCCCAGATTTTGGTTTCCGAAGTAGGGTTCGATTTGAAGAACTCTTTTCCTGTTTTATGCACACCGTTTCTTCGAAATCCTATTCTAAATCATCAAGCCTAATCATTCCTCACAAAACTTTTTAAAAACCTCGACTGTGACTCGGTTTTTTTAGCACGTACTTCAAACATCCCAGATTTGGGTTTTCGAAGTAGGGTTCGATTTGAAGAACTCTTTTACTGTTTTATGCACACCGTTTCTTCGAAATTCAATTCTGAATCATCAAGCCTCATCATTCCTCACAAAACTTTTGAAAAACTTTGACCGTGACTCGGTTTTTTTAGCACGTACTTCAAACGTCCCAGATTTGGGTTTCCGAAGTAGGGTTCGATTTGAAGAACTCTTTTATTGTTTTATGCATACCGTTTCTTCGAAATCCTATTCTAAATCATCAAGCCTAATCATTCCACACAAATCTTTCGACAAACGTCGACCGTGACTCGGTTTCTTTAGCACGTACTTCAAACGTCCCAGATTTGGGTTTCCGAAGTAGGGTTCGATTTGAAGAACTCTTTTATTGTTTTATGCATACCGTTTCTTCGAAATCCTATTCTAAATCATCAAGCCTAATCATTCCAGACAAATCTTTCGAAAAACGTCGACCGTGATTCGGTTTTTTTTGCACGTACTTCAAACGTCCCAGATTTGGGTTTCCGATGTAGGGTTCGATTTGAAGAACACTTTTACT
>NW_019275803.1:0-663 GCF_002738345.1 Cucurbita maxima | reverse complement strand
TTTTATGCACACCGTTTCTTCGAAATTCAATTCTGAATCATCAAGCCTCATTTAGCACGTACTTCAAACGTCCCAGATTTGGGTTTCCGATGTAGGGTTCGATTTGAAGAACTCTTTTATTGTTTTATGCACACCGTTTCTTCGAATTCCTATTCTAAATCATCAAGCCTAATCATTCCTCACAAAACTTTTTAAAAACCTCGACTGTGACTCGGTTTTTTTAGCACGTACTTCAAACGTTGTAAATTTGGGTTTCCGAAGTAGGGTTCGATTTGAAGAACTCTTTTACTGTTTTATGCACACCGTTTCTTCGAAATCCTATTCTAAATCATCAAGCCTAATCATTCCACACAAATCTTTCGACAAACGTCGACCGTGACTCGGTTTTTTAGCACGTACTTCAAACGTTGTAAATTTGGGTTTCCGAAGTAGGGTTCGATTTGAAGAACTCTTTTACTGTTTTATGCACACCGTTTCTTCGAAATCCTATTCTAAATCATCAAGCCTAATCATTCCACACAAATCTTTCGACAAACGTCGACCGTGACTCGGTTTTTTTAGCACGTACTTCAAACGTCCCAGATTTGGGTTTCCGAAGTAGGGTTCGATTTGAAGAACTCTTTTATTGTTTTATGCATACCGTTTCTTCGAAATCCTATTCTA
>NW_019275802.1:596-1553 GCF_002738345.1 Cucurbita maxima | reverse complement strand
TTTTTATCACGTGGTTCAAACTTCCTGGATTAGGGTTCAGAAATTAGGGTTTCGATTTTAAGTACTATTTTTCTACACTCCGTTTCTTTGACATTCTATTTTAAATCAGCAAGACTAAACTAAACATACCCAACAAAAGTTTCGAGAAACGTCGACCGTGACACAGTTTTTTTAGCACGTACTTCTAACTAACCACCCAACAAAAGTTTCGAGAAACGTCGACCGTGACACAGTTTTTTTAGCACGTACTTCTAACTAACCAGGTTAGGGCATCGATTTAAAGCACTATTTTACTGTTTAATGCACTCCATTTCTTCAAAATTCTATTCTAAATCATTATTCCCGATCACTCCGAGCAGGAATTTCGAAAAACGCCGACCGCTACTCAGTTTTTTTATCACGTGGTTCAAACTTCGATGATTAGGGTTCAGAAATTAGGGTTTCGATTTTAAGAAATATTTTTCTACACTCCGTTTCTTTGACATTCTATTCTAAATCATCAAGACTAAACTAAACATTCCCAACAAAAGTTTCGAGAAACGTCGACCGTGACACAGTTTTTTTAGCACGTACTTCTAACTAACAAGGTGAGGGAATCGATTTAAAGCACTCTTTTACTGTTTTATGCACTCCATTTCTTCAAAATTCTATTCTAAATCGTTATTCCCGATCACTCCGAGCAGGAATTTCGAAAAATGCCGACCGCTACTGAGTTTTTTTATCACGTGGTTCAAACTTCCTGGATTAGGGTTCACAAATTAGGGTTTCGATTTTAAGTACTATTTTTCTACACTCCGTTTCTTTGACATTCTATTCTAAATCATCAAGACTAAACTAAACATTCCCAACAAAAGTTTCGAGAAACGTCGACCGTGACAGAGTTTTTTTAGCACGTACTTCTAACTAACCAGGTGAGGGCATCGATTTAAAGCACTCTTTTACTGTTTTATGCACTCC
>NW_019275802.1:0-244 GCF_002738345.1 Cucurbita maxima | reverse complement strand
TAACAAGGTGAGGGAATCGATTTAAAGCACTCTTTTACTGTTTTATGCACTCCATTTCTTCAAAATTCTATTCTAAATCGTTATTCCCGATCACTCCGAGCAGGAATTTCGAAAAATGCCGACCGCTATTCAGTTTTTTTATCACGTGGTTCAAACTTCCTGGATTAGGGTTCACAAATTAGGGTTTCGATTTTAAGTACTATTTTTCTACACTCCGTTTCTTTGACATTCTATTCTAAATCAT
>NW_019275801.1:0-1552 GCF_002738345.1 Cucurbita maxima | reverse complement strand
AAAGCCTAATCATTGCCCACAAAACGTTTTAAAAATGTCGACCGTGACTCGGTTTTTTTACCACATACTTCAAACGTCCCAAATTTGGGTTTTCGAATTAGGTTTCGATTTGAAGGACTCTTTTACTTTTTTGATGCACTTCGCTTGTTGGAAATTATTTTCTACATCATCAAGCCTAATCATTCCCTACAAAAGTTTTAAAAATGTNNNNAAATTATTTTCTACATCATCAAGCCTAATCATTCCCTACAAAAGTTTTAAAAATGTCGACCGTGACTCGGGTTTTTTAGCACGTACTTCAAACGTCCCTGATTAGTGTTTCGAAATAGAATTCGATTGGAAGCACTCTTTTACTGTTTTATGTAATACATTTCTTTTAAATTTTATTATAAATCATCAAGACGAATAAGCACTCTTTTACTGTTTTATGTAATACATTTCTTTTAAATTTTATTATAAATCATCAAGACGAATCATTCCTCACAAAAGTTTTAAAAAACGTCGACCGTGACTCGGTTTTTTTAGCACGTACTTTAAACGTCCCAGATTTGGGTTTCCGAAGTAGGGTTCGATTTGAAGCAATCTTTTACTATTTTATGCACGATGATTCTTCAAAATTCGATTCTAAATCATTATGCCGAATCATTCCCCACAAAAGTTTTGAAAAACGTCGACCGTGACTCGGTTTTTTTAGCACGTACTCCGTTGGTTCGAAATTGTATTCTACATCCACAAGCCTAATCATTCCCCACAAATGTTTTGAAAAACGTCGACCGTGACTCGGTTTTTTAGCACGTACTTCAAACGTCCCAGATTTGGGTTTTCGAAGTAGGGTTCGATTTGAAGCACTCTTTTACTGTTTTGATGCACTATGATTCTTCAAAATTCGTTTCTAAATCATTATGCCGAATCATTCCCCACAAAAGTTTTGAAAAACGTCGACCGTGACTCGGTTTTTTAGCACGTACTTCAAACGTCCCAGATTTGGGTTTTCGAAGTAGGATTCGATTTGAAGCACTCTTTTACTATTTTATGCACTATGATTCTTCAAAATTCGTTTCTAAATCATTATGCCGAATCATTCCCCACAAAAGTTTTGAAAAACGTCGACCGTGACTCGGTTTTTTAGCACGTACTTCAAACGTCCCAGATTTGGGTTTTCGAAGTAGGATTCGATTTGAAGCACTCTTTTACTGTTTTGATGCACTCCGTTGGTTCGAACTTGTATTCTACATCTACAAGCCTAATCATTCCTCACAAAAGTTTTAAAAAACGTCGACCGTGACTCGGTTTTTTTAGCACGTACAAGCCTAATCATTCCTCACAAAAGTTTTAAAAAACGTCGACCGTGACTCGGTTTTTTTAGCACGTACTTCAAACGTCCCAGATTTGGGTTTCCGAAGTAGGGTTCGATTTGAAGCAATGTTTTACTATTTTATGCACTATGATTCTTCAAAATTCGTTTCTAAATCATTATGCCGAATCATTCCCCACAAAAGTTTTGAAAAACGTCGACCGTGACTCGGTTTTTTAGCACGTACTTCAAACGTCC
>NW_019275800.1:1323-1535 GCF_002738345.1 Cucurbita maxima | reverse complement strand
TCACGTACTAAAAACTTTCCTGTTTGGGTTTCCAAAGAAGGGTTCGATTTGAAGAATTCTTTTACTGTTTTATGCACTCCCTTTGTTAGAAATAATATTCTACATCATCAAGCCATATCATTCCTCACAAAACTTTTGACAAACGTCGACCGTGACTCGGTTTTTTTATCACGTACTAAAAACTTCCCTGTTTGGGTTTCCGAAGAAGGGTT
>NW_019275800.1:0-1280 GCF_002738345.1 Cucurbita maxima | reverse complement strand
AATAATATTCTACATCATTAAGCCATATCATTCCTCACAAAACTTTTGACAAACGTCGACCGTGACTCGGTTTTTTTATCACGTACTAAAAACTTCCCTGTTTGGGTTTCCGAAGAAGGGTTCGATTTGAAGAACNCTTTTACTGTTTTATGCACTCCGTTTCTTAGAAATAATGTTCTACATCATCAAGCCATATCATTCCTCACAAAACTTTTGACAAACGTCGACCGTGACTCGGTTTTTTTATCCGTACTAAAAACTTCCCTTTNTTGGGTTTCCGAAGAAGGGTTCCATTTGAAGAACTCTTTTACTGTTTTATGCACTCCGTTTCTTAGAAATAATGTTCTACATCATCAAGCCATATCATTCCTCACAAAACTTTTGACAAACGTCGACCGTGACTCAATTTTTTTAGCACGTACTACAAACTTCCCTGTTTGGGTTTCCGAAGAAGGATTCGATTTGAAGAACTCTTTTATTGTTTTATGCACTCCGTTTCTTAGAAATAATATTCTACATCATCATGCCATATCATTCCTCACAAAACTTTTGTCAAACGTCGACCGTGACTCGGTTTTTTTAGCACGTACTACAAACTTCCCTGTTTGGGTTTCCGAAGAAGGGTTTGATTTGAAGAACTCTTTTACTCTTTTATGCACTCCGTTTCTTAGAAATAATATTCTACATCATCTAGCCATATCATTCCTCACAAAAATTTTGACAAACGTCGACCGTGACTCGGTTTTTTTATCACGTACTATAAACTTCCCTGTTTGGGTTTCCGAAGAAGGGTTTGATTTGAAGAACTCTTTTACTCTTTTATGCACTCCGTTTCTTAGAAATAATATTTTAAATCATCAAGCCTTATCATTCCTCACAAAACACTTGTCAAACGACGACCGTGACTCGGTTTTTTTAGCACGTACTACAAACTTCCCTGTTTGGGTTTCCGAAGAAGGGTTTGATTTGAAGAACTCTTTTACTCTTTTATGCACTCCGTTTCTTAGAAATAATATTTTAAATCATCTAGCCATATCATTCTTCACAAAACACTTTTAAAACGACGACCGTGACTCGGTTTTTTTAGCACGTACTACAAACTTCCCTGTTTGGGTTTCCCAAGAAGGGTTCGATTTGAAGAACTCTTTTACCGTTTTATGCACTCCGTTTCTTAGAAATAATATTTTAAATCATCAAGCCTTATCATTCCTCACAAAACACTTGTCAAACGACGACCGTGACTCGGTTTTTTTATCACGTACTAAAAACTTCCCTGTTTG
>NW_019275799.1:0-1555 GCF_002738345.1 Cucurbita maxima | reverse complement strand
AATCAAATCACTAATAGAATTTTTTTTATATCACAGCATGACAAACTCAACAGTACAATTACTCGCTTTTGAGAAATTAAACGGCAACAATTGCGCAACCTGGAAATCAAACCAAAACACAATACTTGTAATTGATGATTTAAGGTTTGTTTTAACTGAGGAATGTTCTCCAAACCCCAGCTCAAATGCAAACAGAACAGTTTGGGATGCATATGACAGATGAATAAAGGCAAATGACAAAGCCCGAGTGTACATTTTAGCCAGCCTATCTGATGTTTTGGCTAAGAAACATAACGTCATGGGTTCTACTAAAGAGATTAGGGAATCTTTGAAATGGATGTTTGGACAACCGTTCTTCTCCCTTAGACATGACGCCATAAAATACATTTACAACTACCGTATGAAAGAAGGGACCTCAGTTAGATAACATGTCCTGGACATCATGGTCCATTTCAATGTGGCAGAAGAAAATGGAGATGTCATTGATGAGAAGAGTCAAGTCAGTTTTATCATGGAGTCTCTTCCGAAGAGCTTCTTTCAGTTCCGCACAAATATGATGATGAAAAAGATAGAATATAACTTGACTGCTCTTCTCAATGAGCTACAGACTTATCAGTCCCTCTTAACGAACAAGGGACAAATAGGAGAAGCAAATGTTGTTATCTCTAATAAATTACTACGAGGATCGTCCTCCAAAAATAAGTTCGGACCTTCAACTTCTAAAAGTGTTTAGATAAAGAAGAAGGGTAAAGGGAAAAATAAGATTTCTACTGACCCCAAACACAAGGTTCAAAAAGCAGATAAAGGAAAATGTTTCCATTGCAACGAAAACGGGCACAAGAAGAGAAATTGCCCAAAATACCTTTCAGAGAAAAAAGCCAAAAAGATACAACAAGGTAAATATGATTTAGTCATTATAGAAATATGTTTAGTAGAGTATGAAACCTCAACTTGGATACTAGATTCAGGGGCGACTAATCATATTTGTTCTTTTTACCAGGAAACTAGCTCCTGAAGAATGCTTGCGGACGACGAGATAAAACTCAAGGTTGGAACAGGAGAGGTTGTCTCAGCAGGATCAATAGAAAATTTAAAATTGTTTTTTGGAGATAGATTCATTATATTAGATAATGTACTTTTTGTTCCTGGAATAAAAAGAAATGTATTATCTATCTCTTGTTTATTAGAAAAATTGTATAAAGTATCTTTTGAAATCAATAAAGTGTTCATTTGCAAAGAGGTATTCATATTTGTTCTGCAAAACTAGAAAACAACTTATATATGTTAAAACCGAGTGAAACAAAAGCTATTTTAAATACCGAGATGTTTAAAACAGTTGAAACTCAAAATAAACAACAAAAGATTTCTCCTAATACCTATCTTTGGCACTTAAGACTATGCCACATTAATCTCAATAGGATTGAGATGTTGGTTAAAAGAGAACTTCTAAATGAGTTAGAAGACAACTCTTTACCTCCATGTGAGTCTTGTCTTCAGGGTAAAATGACTAAACGATCATTTTTCGAAAAAGGTTATAGAGCCAAAGAAACCTTAG
>NW_019275798.1:0-1555 GCF_002738345.1 Cucurbita maxima | reverse complement strand
TCGACGTTTTTCGAAAGTTTTGTGAGGAATGATAAGGCTTGATGATTTAGAATATTATTTCTAAGAAACAGAGTGCATAAAACAGTAAAAGAGTTCTTCAAATCGAACCCTACTTCGGAAACCCAAAACTGTGAAGTTTGAAGTACGTGCTAAAAAAACCGAGTCACGATCGACGTTTTTCGAAAGTTTTTTGAGGAATGATAAGGCTTGATGATTTAGAATATTATTTCTAAGAAACGGAGTGCATAAAACAGTAAAAGATTTCTTCAAATCGAACCCTTCTTCGGAAACCCAAACAAAGAACTTGTTAGTACGTGCTAAAAAAACCGAGTTACAGTCGACGTTTTTCAAAAATTTTGGTAGGAATGATACGGCTTGATGATTTAGAATATTATTTCTAAGAAACGGAGTGCATAAAACAGTAAAAAAGTTCTTTAACTCGAACCCGTCTAGGGAAACACAAACAGGGAAGTTGTTAGTACGTGCTAAAAAACCGAGTCACAGTCGACGTTTTTCAAAATTTTTGGTAGAAATGATAAGGCTTGATGATTTAGAATATAATTTCTAAGAAACGGAGTGCATAAAATAGTAAAAGAGTTCTTCAGATCGAACCCTTCTTCGGAAACCCAAATAGGGAAGTTGTTAGTACGTGCTAAAAAAACAGAGTCAGAGTCGACGTTTTTTGAAATTTTTTTGATGAATGATAAGGCTTGATGATTTAGAATATTATTTCTAAGAAACGGAGTGCATAAAACAGTAAAAGAGTTCTTCAAATTGAACCCTACTTCGGAAACCAAAATCTTGGAAGTTTGAAGTACGTGCTAAAAAAACCGAGTCACGGTCGACGTTTTTCGAAAGTTTGGTGAGGAATGATAAGGCTTGACGATTTAGAATATTATTTCTAAGAAACGGAGTGCATAAAACAGTAAAAGAGTTCTTCAGATCGAACCCTTCTTTGGAAACCCAAATAGGGAAGTTGTTAGTACGTGCTAAAAAAACCAAGTCACAGTCGATGTTTTTCGAAATTTTTTGTAGGAATGATAAGGCTTGATGATTTAGAATATTATTTCTAAGAAACGAAGTGTATAAAATAGTAAAAGAGTTCTTCAGATCGAACCCTTCTTCGGAAACCCAAATAGGGAAGTTGTTAGTACGTGCTAAAAAAACCGAGTCACAGTCGATGTTTTTCGAAATTTTTGGTAGGAATGATAAGGCTTGATGATTTAGAATATTATTTCTAAGAAACGGAGTGCATAAAACAGTAAAAGAGTTCTTCAGATCGAACCCTTCTTCGGAAACCTAAACAGGGAAGTTGTTAGTACGTGCTAAAAAAACCGAGTCACAATCGACGTTTTTCGAAATTTTTGGTAGGAATGATAAGGCTTGATAATTTAGAATATTATTTCTAAGAAACGGAGTGCATAAAATAGTAAAAGAGTTCTTCAGATCGAACCGTTCTTCGGAAACCCAAACAGGGAAGTTGTTAGTACGTTCTAAAAAAGTCGAGTCACGATCGATGTTTTTCGAAAGTTTTGTGAGGAATGATAAGGCTTGA
>NW_019275797.1:905-1556 GCF_002738345.1 Cucurbita maxima | reverse complement strand
GTGGGGAATGATTAGGCTTGATGATGTAGAATACAATTTCGAACAAACGGAGTGCATCAAAACAGTAAAAGAGTGCTTCAAATCGAACCGTACTTCGGAAACCCAAATATGGGACGTTTGAAGTACGAGCTAAAAAAACCGAGTCACGGTCGACGTTTTTCTAAAGTTTTGTGAGGAATGTTTTCGGTTGATGATTTAGAACAGAATTTCCAACAAACGGAGTGCATCAAAACAGTAAAAGAGTCCTTCAAATCGAACCCTACTTCGGAAACCCAAATCTGGGACGTTTGAAGTACGTGCTCAAAAAACCGAGTCACGATCGACATTTTTAAAAAGTTTTGTGGGGAATGATTAGGCTTGATGATTTAGAATATATTTTCGAAGAAACGGAGTCCATCAAAACAGTAAAGGAGTTCATCAAATCGAACCCTACTTCGAAAACCCAAATCTGGGACGGAGTCCATCAAAACAGTAAAGGAGTTCATCAAATCGAACCCTACTTCGAAAACCCAAATCTGGGACGTTTGAAGTACTTTTTAAAAAAACTGAGTCACGGTCGACGTTTTTCAAAACTTTTGTGAGGAATGATTAGGCTTGATGATGTAGAATACAATTTCGAACAAACGGAGTGCATCAAAACAGTAAAAGAGT
>NW_019275797.1:0-700 GCF_002738345.1 Cucurbita maxima | reverse complement strand
TTTTGTGGGGAATGATTAGGCTTGATGATTTAGAATAGATTTTCGAAGAAACGGAGTGCATCAAAACAGTAAAGGAGTTCTTCAAATCGAACCCTACTTCGAAAACCCAAATCTGGGACGTTTGAAGTACATTTTAAAAACACTAAGTCACGGTCGACGTATTTCAAAACTTTTGTGGGGAATGATTAGGCTTGATGATGTAGAATACAATTTCGAAAAAACGGAGTGCATCAAAACAATAAAAGAGTGCTTGAAATCGAACCGTACTTCGGAAACCCAAATCTGGGACGTTTGAAGTACGTGCTAAAAAAACTGAGTCACGGTCGACGTTTTTCTAAAGTTTTGTGAGGAATGTTTACGGTTGATGATGTAGAACAGAATTTCGAACAAACGGAGTGCATCAAAACAGTAAAAGAGTCCTTCAAATCGAACCCTACTTCGAAAACCCAAATCTGGGACGTTTAAAGTACGTGCTAAAAAAACCGAGTCACGATCGACATTTTTAAAAAGTTTTGTGGGGAATGTTTAGGCTTGAAGATTTAGAATAGATTTTCGAAGAAACGGAGTGCATAGAAACAGTAAAGGAGTTCTTCAAATCGAACCCTACTTCGAAAACCCAAATCTGGGACGTTTGAAGTACGTGCTAAAAAAACCGAGTCACGATCGACATTTTTAAAAAGTTTTGTGGGGAATGTTTAGG
>NW_019275796.1:1195-1556 GCF_002738345.1 Cucurbita maxima | reverse complement strand
GGTTTCCGAAGTAGGGTTCGATTTGAAGCACACTTTTACTGTTTTATGCACTTCGTTTCTTCGAAATTCTATTCTAAATCATCAAGCCTAATCATTCCCCACAAAACTTCCAAAAAAAGTCAGTTTTTTTAACACGTACTTCAAACGTCCCTGATTTGGGTTTCCGATGTAGGGTTCGATTTGAAGCACACTTTTACTGTTTTATGTACTCCATTTCTTCGAAATTCTATTATAAATCATCAAACCTAATCATTCCCCCCAAAACTTCCAAAAAACTTCGACCGTGACTCGGTTTTTTTAGCACGTACTTCAAACGTCCCAGATTTGGGTTTCCGAAGTAGGGTTCGATTTGAAGCACACT
>NW_019275796.1:0-979 GCF_002738345.1 Cucurbita maxima | reverse complement strand
CCAGATTTGGGTTTCCGAAGTAGGGTTCGATTTGAAGCAATCTTTTACTGTTTTATGCACTCCGTTTCTTCGAAATTCTATTCTAAATCATCAAGCCCAATCATTCCTCACAAAACTTCCAAAAAACTTCGACTGTGACTCGGTTTGTTTGGCACGTACTTCAAACGTCCCAGATTTGGGTTTCCGAAGTAGGGTTCGATTTGAAGCACACTTTTACTGTTTTATGCACTCCGTTTCTTCGAAATTCTATTCTAAATCATCAAGCCTAATCATTCCTCACAAAACTTCCAAAAAACTTCGACCGTGACTCGGTTTTTTTAGCACGTACTTCAAACGTCCCAGATTTGGGTTTCCGAAGTAGGGTTCGATTTGAAGCACACTTTTACTGTTTGATGCACTCCGTTTCTTCGAAATTCTATTCTAAATAATCAAGCCTAATCATTCCCCACAAATCTTCCAAAAAGTGTCGAGCGTGACTCGGTTTTTTTAGCACGTACTTCAAACGTCCCAGATTTGGGTTTCCGAAGTAGAGTTCGATTTGAAGCACACTTTTACTGTTTTATGCACTCCGTTTCTTCGAAATTCTATTCTAAATCATCAAGCCTAATCATTCCCTACAAAACTTCCAAAAAATGTCGACCGTCAATCGGTTTTTTTAGCACATACTTCAAACGTCCCAGATTTGGGTTTCCGAAGTAGGGTTCGATTTGAAGCAATCTTTTACTGTTTTATGCACTCCGTTTCTTCGAAATTCTATTCTAAATCATCAAGCCTAATCATTCCCCACAAAACTTCCAAAAAAAGTCGGTTTTTTTAACACGTACTTCAAACGTCCCTGATTTGGGTTTCCGATGTAGGGTTCGATTTGAAGCACACTTTTACTGTTTTATGTACTCCATTTCTTCGAAATTCTATTATAAATCATCAAACCTAATCATTCCCCCCAAAACTTCCAAAAAACGTAGACCGTGACTCGGTT
>NW_019275795.1:0-1557 GCF_002738345.1 Cucurbita maxima | reverse complement strand
CTCTTTTATTCTTTTATGCACACCGTTTCTTCGAAATCCTATTCTAAATCATCAAGCCTAATCATTCCACACAAATATTTCGACAAACGTCGACCGTGACTCGGTTTCTTTAGCACGTACTTCAAACGTCCCAGATTTTAGTTTCCGAAGTAGGGTTCGATTTGAAGAACTCTTTTACTGTTTTATGCACACCGTTTATTCGAAATCATATTCTAAATCATCGAGCCTAATCATTCCTCACAAAACTTTTTAAAAACCTCGACTGTGACTCGGTTTTTTTAGCACGTACTACAAACGTCCTAGATTTGGGTTTCCGAAGTAGGGTTCGATTTGAAGAACTCTTTTATTGTTTTATGCACACCGTTTCTTCGAAATCCTATTCTAAATCATCAAGCCTAATCATTCCACACAAATATTTCGACAAACGTCGACCGTGACTCGGTTTATTTAGCACGTACTTCAAACATCCCAGATTTTAGTTTCCGAAGTAGGGTTCGATTTGAAGAACTCTTTTACTGTTTTATGCACACCGTTTATTCTAAATCATCGAGCCTAATCATTCCTCACAAAACTTTTTAAAAACCTCGACTGTGACTCGGTTTTTTTAGCACGTACTACAAACGTCCTAGGAGTGGTCTGGCGAAGTAGGGTTCGATTTGAAGAACTCTTTTATTGTTTTATGCACACCGTTTCTTCGAAATCCTATTCTAAATCATCAAGCCTAATCATTCCTCACAAAACTTTTTAAAAACCTCGACTGTGACTCGGTTTTTTTAGCACGTACTACAAACGTCCTAGATTTGGGTTTCCGAAGTAGGGTTCGATTTGAAGAACTCTTTTACTGTTTATGCACACCGTTTATTCGAAGTTCTATTCTAAATCATCAAGCCTAATGATTCCACACAAAACTTTTTAAAAACCTCAACCGTGACTCGGTTTTTTTAGCACGTACTTCAAACGTCCCAGATTTGGGTTTTCGAAATAGGGTTCTATTTGAAGAACTCTTTTATTGTTTTATGCACACCGTTTTTTCGAAATCCTATTCTAAATCATCAAGCCTAATCATTCCTCACAAAACTTTTTAAAAACCTCGACTGTGACTCGGTTTTTTTAGCACGTACTACAAACGTCCCAGATTTGGGTTTCCGAAGTAGGGTTCGATTTGAAGAACTCTTTTACTGTTTTATGCACACCGTTTCTTCGAAATTCTATTCTAAATCATCAAGCCTAATCATTCCTCACAAAACTTTTTAAAAACCTCGACTGTGACTCGGTTTTTTTAGCACGTACTACAAACGTCCCAGATTTGGGTTTCCGAAGTAGGGTTCGATTTGAAGAACTCTTTTACTGTTTTATGCACACCGTTTTTTCGAAATCCTTTTCTAAATCATCTAGCCTAATCATTCCACACAAATCATTCGAAAAAAGTCGACCGTGACTCGGTTTTTTTAGCACGTACTTCAAACGTCCCAGATTTGGGTTTTCAAAGTAGGGTTCGATTTGAAGAACTCTTTTATTGTTTTATGCACACCGTTTTTTCGAAATCCTTTTCTAAAT
>NW_019275794.1:0-1556 GCF_002738345.1 Cucurbita maxima | reverse complement strand
ATAAATAATATTCTAAATCATCAAGCCTTATCATTCCTCACAAAACTTTCGAAAAATGTCGACCGTGACACGGTTTTTTTAGCACGTACTAACAACTTCCCTGTTTAGGTTTCCGAAGAAGGGTTCGTTTTGACGAACACTTTTACTGTTTTATGCACTCCGTTTCTTAGAAATAATATTCTAAATCATCAAGCCTTATCATTCCTCACAAAACTTTCGAAAAATGTGGACCGTGACTCGGTTTTTTTAGCACGTACTAAAAACTTCCCTGTTTGGGTTTCCGAAGAAGGGTTCGATTTAAAGAACTCTTTGACTGTTTTATGCACTCTGTTTCTTAGAAATAATATTCTAAATCATCAAGCCTTATCATTCCAAAGAAAACTTTCGAAAAATGTGGACCGCGACTCGGTTTTTTTAGCACGTACTAAAAACATCCCTGTTCGGGTTTCCGAAGAAGGGTTCGATTTGACGAACTCTTTTACTTTTTTATGCACTCCGTTTCTTAGAAATAATTATCTAAATCATCAAGCCTTATCATTCCTCACAAAAATTTCGAAAAACGTCGACCGAGACTCGGTTTTTCAGCACCTACTAAGAACTTCCCTGTTTGGGTTTCCGAAGAAGGGTTCGATTTAAAGTACTCTTTGACTGTTTTATGCACTCCGTTTCTTAGAAATAATATTCTAAATCATCAAGCCTTATCATTCCAAACAAAACTTTCGAAAATTGTGGACCGCGACTCGGTTTTTTTAGCACGTACTAAAAACATCCCTGTTCGGGTTTCCGAAGAAGGGTTCGATTTGACGAACTCTTTTACTGTTTTATGCACTCCGTGTCTTAGAAATAATATTCTGAATCATCAAGCCTTATCATTCCAAACAAAACTTTCGAAAAATGTGGACCGTGACTCTGTTTTTTTAGCACGTACTAAAAACTTCCCTGTTCGGGTTTCTGAAGAAGGGTTCGATTTAAAGTACTTTTTTACTGTTTTATGCACTCCATTTCTTAGAAATAATATTCTAAATCATCAAGCCTTATCATTCCTCACAAAACTTTAGAAAAATGTCGACCGTGACACAGTTTTTTTAGCACGTACTAAAAACTTCCCTGTTCGGGTTTCCGAAGAAGGGTTCGATTTAAAGTACTCTTTGACTGTTTTATGCACTCTGTTTCTTAGAAATAATATTCTACATCATCAAGCCATATCATTTCTGACAAAACTTTTGACAAATGTCGACCGTGACTCGGTTTTTTTAGCACGTACTAAAAACTTCCCTGTTCGGTTTTCCGAAGAAGGGTTCGATTTGACGAACTCTTTTACTGTTTTATGCACTCCATTTCTTAGAAATAATATTCTGAATCATCAAGCCTTATCATTCCTCACAAAACTTTCGAAAAATGTGGACCGTGACTCGGTTTTTTAGAACGTACTATAAACTTTCCTGTTTGGGTTTCCGAAGAAGGGTTCGATTTAAAGTACTCTTTGACTGTTTTATGCACTCCGTTTCTTAGAAATAATATTCTAAATCATCAAGCCTTATCATTCCAAACAAAAC
>NW_019275793.1:0-1557 GCF_002738345.1 Cucurbita maxima | reverse complement strand
TTTTATGCACTCCGTTTCTTAGAAATAATATGATAAATCATCAAGCCTTATCATTCCTCACAAAACTTTCGAAAAACGACGATCGTGACTCGGCTTTTTTAGCACGTACTTCAAACTTCCGAGATTTCGGTTTCCGAAGTAGGGTTCGGTTTGAAGAACACTGTTGACGGTTTTATGCACTCCGTTTCTTAGAAATAATATGATAAATCATCAAGCCTTATCATTCCTCTCAAAACTTTCAAAAAACGACGATCGTGACTCGGTTTTTTCAGCACGTACTTAAAACTTCCCAGATTTGGGGTTCCGAAGTAGGGTTCGATTTGAAGAACTCTGTTGACAGTTTTATGCACTCTGTTTCTTAGAAATAATATTCTTAATCATCAAGCCTTATCATTCCTCACAAAACTTTCAAAAAACGACGATCGTGACTCGGTTTTTTTAGCACATACTTCAAACTTCCCAGATTTAGGTTTCCGAAGTAGGGTTCGATTTGAAGAACTCTGTTGACGGTTTTATGCACTCCGTTTCCTAGAAATAATATGATAAATCATCAAGCCTTATCATTCCAAATAAAACTTTCGTAAAACGACGATCGTGACTAGGTTTTTTTAGCACGTACTTCAAATTTACCAGATTTGGGTTTCTGAAGTAGGGTTCGATTTGAAGAACTCTGTTGACGTTTTTTATGCACTCTGTTTCTTAGAAATAATTTGATAAATCATCCAGCCTTATCATTCCTCACAAAACTTTCGAAAAACGACGATCGTGACTCAGTTTTTTTAGCACGTAATTAAAATTTCCACGATTTTGGTTTCCGAAGTAGGGTTCGATTTGAAGAACTCTGTTGACGGTTTGATGCACTCCGTTTGTTAGAAAGAATATTCTAAATGATCAAGCCTTATCATTCCTCACAAAACTTTCGAAAAACGACGATCGTAACTCGGTTTTTTTTAGCACGTACTTCAAACTTCCACCATTTGGGTTTCCGAAGTAGGGTTCGATTTGAAGAACTTTGTTGACGGTTTTATGCTCTCTGTTTCCTAGAAATAATATGATAAATCATCAAAACTTATCATTCCTCACAAAACTTTCGTAAAACGACGATCGTGACTAGGTTTTTTTAGCACGTATTTAAATTTCCCAGATTTGGGTTTCCGAAGTAGGGTTCGATTTTAAGAACTCTGTTGACGGTTTTATGCACTCCGTTTCTTAGAAATAATATGATAAATCATCAAGCCTTATCATTCCACACAAAACTTTCGAAAAACGACGATCGTGACTAGGTTTTTTTAGCACGTACTTCAAACTTCCCAGATTTTGGTTTCCGAAGTAGGGTTCGATTTGAAGAACTCTTTTGACGGTTTTATGCTCTTCGTTTCTTAGAAATAATATTATAAATCATCAAGCCTTATATTCCACACAAAACTTTCGAAAAACGACGATCGTGCCTCGGTTTTTTTAGCACCTACTTCAAACTTCCACGATTTGGGTTTCCAAGTAGGGTTCGATTTGAAGAACTCTGTTGACAGTTTTATGCCCTCTGTTTCTTAGAAATAA
>NW_019275792.1:0-1551 GCF_002738345.1 Cucurbita maxima | reverse complement strand
TTTCTTAGAAATAATATTCTAAATCATCAAGTCTTATCATTCCTCACAAAACTTTCGAAAAATGTGGACCGTGACTCGGTTTTTTTAGCACGTACTAACAACTTCCCAGTTTGGGTTTCCGAAGAAGGGTTCGATTTGACGACCTTTTTGACTGATTTATGCACTCCGTTTCTTAGATATAATATTCTAAATCATCAAGCCTTATCATTCCTCACAAAAATTTCGAAAAATGTCGACCGTGACACGATTTTTTTAGCACGTACTAACAACTTCCCTGTTTGGGTTTCCGAAGAAGGGTTCGATTTGACGAACTCTTTTACTTTTATTATGCACTCCAATTCTTAGAAATAATATTTTAAATCATCAAGCCTTATCATTCCTCACAAAAGTTTCGAAAAATGTCGACCGTGACACGGTTTTTTTAGCACGTACTAACAACTTCCCTGTTTGGGTTTCCGAAGAAGGGTTCGGTTTGACGAACTCTTTTACTGTTTTATGCACTCCGTTTCTTAGAAATAATATTCTAAATCATCAAGCCTTATCATTCCTCACAAAAATTTCGACAAACGTCGACCGTGACTCGATTTTTTAGCACGTACTAAAAACTTCCCTGTATGGGTTTCCGAAGAAGGGTTCGATTTAAAGTACTCTTTGACTGTTTTATGCACTCCGTATCTTAGAAATAATATTCTAAATCATCAAGCCTTATCATTCCAAACAAAACTTTCGAAAAATGTGAACCGTGACTCGGTTTTTTTAGCACGTACTAAAAACTTCCCTGTTTTGGTTTCCGAAGAAGAGTTCGATTTAAAGTACTCTTTGACTGTATTATGCACTCCGTTTCTTAGAAATAATATTCTAAATCATCAAGCCTTATCATTCCTCACAAAAATTTACAAAAACGTCGACCGTTACTCGGTTTTTTAGCACGTACTAAAAACTTCCCTGTTCGGTTTTCCGAAGAAGGGTTCGATTTAAAGTACTCTTTGACTGTTTTATGCACTCCGTTTCTTAGAAATAATATTCTAAATCATCAAGCCTTATCATTCCTCACAAAACTTTCGAAAAATGTGGACCGTGACTCGGTTTTTTTAGCACGTACTAACAACTTCCCTGTTTGGGTTTCCGAAGAAGGGTTCGATTTGACGAACTCTTTTACTGTTTTATGCACTCCGTTTCTTAGAAATAATATTCTAAATCATCAAGCCTTATCATTCCTCACAAAACTTTCGAAAAATGTCGACCGTGACTCGGTTTTTTTAGCACGAACTAACAACTTCACTGTTTGGGTTTCCGAAGAAGAGTTCTATTTGACGAACTCTNTAACTGTTTTATGCACTCCGTTTCTTAGATATAATATTCTAAATCATCAAGCCTTATCATTCCTCAGAAAAATTTCGAAAAACGTCGACTGTGACTCGGTTTTTTAGCGGATACTAAAAACTTCCCTGTTTGGGTTTCCGAAGAAGGGTTCGATTCAAAGTACTCTTCGACTGTTTTATGCACTTCGTTTCTTAGAAATAATATTCTAAATCATCAAGCCTTAGCATT
>NW_019275791.1:0-1558 GCF_002738345.1 Cucurbita maxima | reverse complement strand
GATTTCCGAAGAAGGGTTCGATTTGAAGAACTCTTTTACTCTTTTATGCACTCCGTTTCTTAGAAATAACATTCTACATCATCAAGCCATATCATTCCTCACAAAACTTTTGACAAACGTCGACCGTAACTCGGTTTTTTTAGCACGTACTAAAAACTTCCCTGTTTGGGTTTCCGAAGAAGGGTTCGATTTGAAGAACTCTTTTACTGTTTTATGCACTCCGTTTCTTAGAAATAATATTCTACATCATCAAGCCATATCATTCCTCACAAAACTTTTGACAAACGTCGACCGTGACTCGGTTTTTTTATCACGTACTAAAAACTTCCCTGTTTGGGATTCCGAAGAAGGGTCCGATTTGAAGAACTCTTCTACTGCTTTATGCACTCCGTTTCTTAGAAATAATATTCTACATCATCAAGCCATATCATTCCTCACAAAACTTTTGACAAACGTCGACCGTGACTCGGTTTTTTTTTCACGTACTAAAAACTTCCCTGTTTGGGTTTCCGAAGAAGGGTTCGATTTGAAGAACTCTTCTACTGCTTTATGCACTCCGTTTTGTAGAAATAATNGAAATAATATTCTACATCATCAAGCCATATCATTCCTCACAAAACTTTTAACAAACGTCGACTGTGACTCGGTTTTTTTAGCACGTACTAAAAACTTCCCTGTTTGGGTTTCGGAAGAAGGGTTCGATTCGAAGAACTCTTTTACTCTTTTATGCACTCCGTTTCTTAGAAATAATATTCTACATCATCAAGCCATATCATTCCTCACAAAACTTTTGACAAATGTCGACCGTGACTCGGTTTTTTTATCACGTACTAAAAACTTCCCTGTTTGGGTTTCCGAAGAAGGGTTCGATTTGAAGAACTCTTCTACTGCTTTATGCACTCCGTTTTGTAGAAATAATATTCTACATCATCAAGCCATATCATTCCTCACAAAACTTTTGTCAAACCTCGACCGTGACTCGGTTTTTTTAGCACGTACTACAAACTTCCCTGTTTGGATTTCCGAAGAAGGGTTCGATTTGAAGAACTCTTTTACTGTTTTATGCACTCCGTTTCTTAGAAATAATATTCTACATCATCAAGCCATATCATTCCTCACAAAACTTTTGTCAAACCTCGACCGTGACTCGGTTTTTTTAGCACGTACTACAAACTTCCCTGTTTGAATTTCCGAAGAAGGGTTCGATTTGAAGAACGCTTTTACTCTTTCATGCACTCCGTTTCTTAGAAATAATTTCCGAAGAAGGGTTCGATTTGAAGAACGCTTTTACTCTTTCATGCACTCCGTTTCTTAGAAATAATATCCGAAGAAGGGTTCGATTTGAAGAACGCTTTTACTCTTTCATGCACTCCGTTTCTTAGAAATAATATTATAAATCATCAAGCCTTATCATTCCTCACAAAACTTTCAAAAAAAGTAGATCGTGACTTGGTTTTTTTATCACGTACTAAAAACTTCTCTGTTTGGGTTTCCGAAGAATGGTTCGATTTGCAGAACTCTTTTACTTTTGTATGCACTCCGTTTCTTAGAAATAATA
>NW_019275790.1:0-1558 GCF_002738345.1 Cucurbita maxima | reverse complement strand
TCATTCCCCACAAATGTTTTGAAAAACGTCGACCGTGAAGCAATTTTTTAGCACGTACTTCAAACGTCCCAGATTTGGGTTTTCAAATTAGGGTTTGATTTGAAGGACTCTTTTAGTGTTTTGATGCTTTCCGTTTGTTCGAAACTGTATTCTACATCATCACGCCTAATCATTCCCCACAAATGTTTTGAAACACGTCGACCGTGACTCGGTTTTTTAGCACGTACTTCAAACGTCCCAGAATTGGGTTTCTTAAGTAGGGTTCAATTTGAAGCACTCTTTTACTGTTTTGATGCACACCGTTTCTTCGAAATTCTATTCTAAATCATCAAGCCTAATCATTCTCCACCAAACTGTTGAAAAACGTCGACCATGAAGCGATTTTTTTAGCACGTACTTCTAACGTCCCAGATTTTGGTTTTCGAATTAGGGTTCGATTTGAAGGACTCTTTTATTGTTTTGATGCACTCCATTTGTTCGAAATTGTATTTTACATCATCACGCCTAATCATTCCCCACAAAACTTTTTAAAAACGTCAACCGTGACTCGGTTTTTTTAGCACGTACTTCAAACGTCCCAGATTTGGGTTTTCAAATTAGGGTTTGATTTGAAGGATTCTTTTAGTGTTTTGATGCACTCCGTTTGTTCGAAATTGTATTCTATATCATCAAGCCTAGAAGGATTCTTTTAGTGTTTTGATGCACTCCGTTTGTTCGAAATTGTATTCTATATCATCAAGCCTAATCATTCCCCACAAATGTTTTGAAACACGTCGACCGTGACTCGGTTTTTTAGCACGTACTTCAAACGTCTAAGATTGGGGTTTCAGAAGTAGGGTTCAATTTGAAGCACTCTTTTACTGTTTGTACTTCAAACGTCTAAGATTGGGGTTTCAGAAGTAGGGTTCAATTTGAAGCACTCTTTTACTGTTTTGATTCACACTGTTTCTTCGAAATTCTATTCTAAATCATCAAGCCTAATCATTCCCCACTAAACTTTTTAAAAACGTTGACCGTGACTCGGTTTTTTTTAGCACGTACTTCTAACGTCCCAGATTTGGGTTTTCGAATTAGGGTTCGATTTGAAGGACTCTTTTATTGTTTTGATGCACTCCGTTTGTTCGAAATTGTATTCTACATCATCAAGCCTAATCATTCCCCACAAATGTTTTGAAACACGTCGACCGTGACTCGGTTTTTTAGCACGTACTTCAAACGTCTAAGATTGGGGTTTCCGAAGTAGGGTTCAATTTGAAGCACTCTTTTACTGTTTTGATGCACACCGTTTCTTCGAAATTCTATTCTAAATCATCAAGCCAAATCATTCCCCACAAAACTTTTTAAAAACGTCNCGTACTTCAAACGTCTAAGATTGGGGTTTCCGAAGTAGGGTTCAATTTAAAGCACTCTTTTACTGTTTTGATTCACACTGTTTCTTCGAAATTCTATTCTAAATCATCAAGCCTAATCATTCCCCACCAAACTTTTTAAAAACGTTGACCGTGACTCGGTTTTTTTTAGCACGTACTTCTAACGTCCCAGATTTGGGTTTTCGAAT
>NW_019275789.1:0-1558 GCF_002738345.1 Cucurbita maxima | reverse complement strand
ACGAAATAGGGTTTCAATTTTAAGCACTTTTTTACTTCTTCATACACTCCGTTTCTTCGACCCTCTGTATTCAATCATCATGCCTAATCATTCCCCATTAATGTTTTGAAAAACATGGACAGCTACTTGGTTTTTTTTAGCACATTTTTCAAACGTCCCGGTTTGGGGTTTTCGAATTAGGGTTACGATTTTATGCACTTTTTAACACCTTTATACACTCTGTTATTTCGACATTCTGTTGTAAATCATCATGCTTAATCATTCCCCAGAAAAGTTTCTTAAAATATGGACATTTACTCGGTTTTCTCAGCACGTGTTTCATACGTCTCGGTTCTGGATTTTGTGAATTAGGCTTTCGATTTTAAGAAATTTATTGCTGCTTTATACACTCCGTTTCTTCGACATTCAATTCGAAATCATCGTGCCTAATCATTCCCCACGAGAGTTTTCAAAAACATTGACAGTTTCTCTTTTTTTTTAGCACGTGTTTCAAAAGTTCCTGTTTGGGGTTTACGAAATAGCGTTTCAATTTTAAGCACTTTTTTACTGCTTCATACACTCTGTTTCTTCGACCCTCTGTATTCAATCATCATGCCTAATCATTCCCCATGAATGTTTTGAAAAACATGGACAGCTACTCGATTTTTTTTAACACATTTTTCAAACGTCCCGGTTTGGGGTTTTCGAATTAGGGTTACGATTTTAAGTTCTTTTTAACTGCTTTAGACACTCTGTTATTTCGACATTCTGTTGTAAATCATCATGCTTAATCATTCCATAGAAAATTTTCTTAAAATATGGACATTTACTCGATTTTCACAGCACGTGTTTCATACGTCTCGGTTCTGGATTTTGTGAATTAGGCTTTCGATTTTAAGAAATTTATTACTGCTTTATACATTCCGTTTCTTCGACATTCAATTCGAAATCATCGTGCCTAATCATTCCCCACAAGAGTTTTCAAAAACATTCACAGTTTCTAGTTTTTTTTTAGGACGTGTTTCAAAAGTTCCTGTTTGGGGTTTACGACATAGGGTTTCAATTTTAAGCACTTTTTTACTGCTTCATACACTCCGTTTCTTCGACCCTCTATATTCAATCATCATGCCTAATCATTCCCCATGAAAGTCTTGAAAATCATGGACAGCTACTCGGTTATTTTTAGCACATTTTTCAAACGTCCCGGTTTGGGGTTTTCGAATTAGGGTTACGATTTTATGTACTCTTTAACTGCTTATACACTCTGTTATTTCGACATTCTGTTGTAAATCATCATACTTAATCAGTCCCCGAAAAAGTTTCTTAAAATATGGACATTTACTCGGTTTTCAAAGCACGTGTTTCATACGTCTCGGTTCTGGATTTTGTGAATTAGGCTTTCAATTTTAAGAAATTGATTGTTGCTTGATACACTCCGTTTCTTCGACATTAAATTCGATATCATCGTGCCTAATCATTCCCCACAACAGTTTTCAAAAACATTCACAGTTTCTAGTTTTTTTTTAGCACGTGTTTCAAAAGTTCCTGTTTGGGGTTTACGAAATAGCGTTTCAATTTT
>NW_019275788.1:1206-1558 GCF_002738345.1 Cucurbita maxima | reverse complement strand
AACTCAATAGGTCTCTCATTTCAGGGGTAAGACTAGGTAAATGGCTGAGGACGTGGGGTGCAAGATGAAATTCACACCTACCCACTTTTAGGGATAGAAGAGAGGTAGTTCCCTTAATTACTTACTCAGGTCTAGAATAAGGAGCCCCACCCTCTCATTGGCCTGAGAGGGATCCAGTTTACTTGTTGGACCACAAACCAATTGTTCATTAGAGAATCAGTGAGACATAAGAAACAAGAAGTAACTTCAGGGGTAAAACGGTAAATTGACCCAGCTCTAGTTACGAACAACCTGTGAAGGATCGACTTACTAATCATGGTTATATCAAATGGACAAAAATATATCTATAGTG
>NW_019275788.1:0-1118 GCF_002738345.1 Cucurbita maxima | reverse complement strand
CGAACAGTGTGACGAGTGAGTTCGAAGTGTTCGAATTCAAATTAGGGAGAATGCACTACATATATACGATATATTTAACTGCATTTTTGTATTATTTACGAATTAAACAAAAAGAAAGAATCTGAGATATTTAAATAAAATTTAGTATCTTAATCAAATATGTGTCGGAATTAATTGGGATTGGCATTTGAATTAATATTAAATATTAATTAAATATTTAATTAATCATTAAATATTACTTTAATTTGAAATTTATAATTCAAATTGATTGTTGAATCAAAATGAAGAAAGTCAAAATGTTGACTTCATTTGATGAAAAAATCCATATTAGTGGAATTTTGAGGTGTCAAAATTTTGTTTAACCCTACAAATTTGAGTGTCAAAATTTGGTTAACTCAAGTATGCATGCTTGCCACGTAATCCCAAACATTTGAGTGGAATTTTTAGTGTCAAAATTTGGTGATCTCAAATTTGCATGAACATGCAAACATGACTCTATAAATAGAGTGATCATAAAACATGAAATGTCTTCTTCTTGGTGAAAAACCTTGAAAAAAACCTCTCACAAACACTCTCTTCATATATAAAAAATCCCTCCCAAGTTTAGTCACTCACCGGATTCCACAATCCCGTTCTAAGGCCGGAGGATAGTGGAGAAGACACTAGTGGTGGTTCGAAATCGGTTTGTGAGGAAAAAGGAATTTGAACTACAAAAGGTTAGTATTCAAACTCATTAAGTTTTAATACTCATGAACATGCTAGTTATTTACTATAATTGATGTTCTAAAAGTGCCTAAGATCCAAATTGCTTCTGCATGTGTTATATTAACACCATCATTATAATCTCATGTATTTGCTAAAACCACCCGACATAAATGAAGTTCTCAAATAATCAAATAAATTATAAAGGATAGGGGAATAACAATAAATGAAAAGAGCTGTGATAGAACACAAATATCCTATAATAAAAGATCAAATATGATATATATGTTAAGTTATACTTTAGGACTAAATATCCTTAACATTAAAGAAAGACTTCTAACCTCACGAACCATTAGTATTTAATCATAAGGAAGAGTATTTGAAGCATTACGTTGTTGCTGCATGACTAAGCTATT
>NW_019275787.1:1383-1607 GCF_002738345.1 Cucurbita maxima | reverse complement strand
GACACTCTGTAAAAGGGGTCACTAAGGTTGAAATCATGTAAAATGGGTTCATAGCTCATTGGTAGAGCATTTGATTGCAAATCAAGAGGTCACCAATTTGAATCTGGTTGGGCCCTTTTATTTTGGATAGACACTTTGTTCAATTTGCTCCCGACCACCGAGATCCAAGCACCCACTATGAACATGGTTAAAAACGCCCTTTTATTTTGGACAGACACTTTGTT
>NW_019275787.1:0-1373 GCF_002738345.1 Cucurbita maxima | reverse complement strand
CGACCACCGAGATCCAAGCACCCACTATGAACATGGTTAAAAACGCCCTTTTATTTTGGACAGACACTTTGTTCGATTTTCTCCCGACCACCGAGATCCAAGCACCCACTATGAACATGGTTAAAAACTTACAACTAGGTACTCACTCATATTTTCCATATTTTTCACGTAACTAAGAGTAGTTGCCCTAGACCAACAACCCCCACCAAAACTATTTTTGATGTTTTAAAATGATTTTTTTTTTAACTTTTCCCTTATTTTGTACTATGAACCTATAAACCTCGTAGTTACCCTAGACCAACAACACCCACCAAAACTATTGTTGATGTTTTAAAATGATTTTTTTTAACCTTTCCCTTATTTTGTACTATGAACCTATAAACTCTATTTTGAATATAATGTAAATATATATGTTTATTATATTTTAATTCTTTTTTTATTTCGAGAAAACATTTTACTTTGTGTTCAACCTCTTTTAACTTGCTTCGAGAACCCACTGGAAATGGCTCGTGACATAAACATAAAAAAGTAATTTTTTAGTATGAATATTAATATAAGTTGCGTTCCTATATTGACAAAACCATTAGTACCTAAAATATTCATGAACTTTCAAAATTAGTGCCCTTTAACATCTAAAATAAGGTTCTAACTATGAGTGACTTGGCTTTTTATTTTCACTCACTCCTCTTCTTCAACCTATGACCCAATAATATCATTAAATTTCATCTCCTTGTTTTTTTAGCTTTTTAAATACCCTTATTTCATTCTTAAATCTATAAAATGTCTCCTATTTTTATTCATTTTCTCTTTTCTTAAATATCAAAATCTTAAAAAAAAAAAAGGAAGAGCTCTCTAAAATATTCTTATTTGTCGGTAATTTTACATAATTTAACATTTTAAAAATCGGTAAATTAAAAAATCCTACATTAATATATTCGTAATTTCATGTAGTCTTCATAAGTTTGTCGGCAACATTGTTTGTTATCGAGCTTGATAATGTGAGTTTGTAACCCATCCGTTAGGGTTCTTGGAATGATTCTCCAGATTATCCCTTCCATGTTGGGAGTTGGGCCATGGGTCTTGGATGAAGGAACCGTTGGTTTACCACCCCTAAGAGTTAAGGAAGCATCTTGAGGCTAGTTTCACATAGTATCATTGTCTTTGAGATAACAATTCTTTTCTATTTTATCTAAATTTTTTAAATATAGGTTCATTTCTAAATGCATGATAATACCCTTATTGTTGAAGTAACGTTGCCTTTTGCTCCTATTGGTGGAAGGATAATAGGTCTAAGCGTGACAACCAGACTAATTTTGCTTCATTTCTAAATGCAGGCAAAAAAAAGTAGAAAAATGAAAACATGTAAATGGTAA
>NW_019275786.1:0-1561 GCF_002738345.1 Cucurbita maxima | reverse complement strand
TATAAATCAAGTTTCATGACTTTTCAACCGACCAATTTTTTTTAATGAATTTTTCAACATTAAATAATCCGAAATTAGAAAAAATAGCTACAGCCGTCAAAAAAATCTGAAATTTTGTGGGAATCATCCTTTCATCTTGCTTATCTCCCAGGAAAAAAATTACAGCAAACCGATCACTCCACACGTACTTTCGCAATTAATGGGTGATGGTTGTAAGCACAAGGTCATGGTGTAGTGTACTTGCTGTAGAAATTTTGTGGGAATCATTCTTCCATCTTGCTTAGCTCCCAAGAAAAAAATTACGGCAAGCCGACCACTCCACACGTACTTTCACAATTAATGGGTGATGGTTGTAAGCACAAGGACATGGTGGATGTCTTGGTGTAACGTACCTGCCTCGGTATGAAAACTCTTCATTTTAATGTTTGAGATAAGCATTCTTTCGCTGCCACATCATTGGGTGTGATGTTTTTTTTGTTTTTTAATGGAGGTAAAATCCAACACTTTTGATATGCTGTTGGTAGGACACGTATCGCGCGCAGCGTAGGATGGGGCTCGGCGTGTGCACGGGGGTAGCGCGCGCGGGTTAACCTCCAAGGGTTTTGGATGTCTTTGATTATTCATAGCGATTAAGCTGTGAAAGGGCTTTGTGGCTTTGTAGTGGGCATGCAGACAAGGGGCGCGAGCGTGGACTTGTTAGTTTGGCAGGTGTTGGCGGGCATGATGTGCGCGCAAGGGCGATGGGGGCGCTGCTGCGGCGTGGGGCTTGGCGCACGCACGAGGGGGCGGGCACTGGCGCCCCACGATTGCCGGCCGTAGGCCTTGGCGGGCACGCGAGCGCCCAACCCGTGCTCCCACACACCCACCCCTGCGTCCTTCTCACCAACACCCAAACCCCCACCACCCCAACTCACGCATGCATCTTCGATGGCCTTGCATTGGAGGAGCACGTCCAGTCATCAACACTTGACGAGTAGAATCATTACTTTTTCCGATAGCCTCCACGACACTTGGCAGAAATAAATTGGTTTGTTGCGTGGGGAGGGACGAATCGGAGCGACGAAGGGCTGAATCTCAGTGGATCGTGGCAGCAAGGCCACTCTGCCACTTACAATACCCTGACGCATATTTAAGTCGTCTGCAAAGGATTCTACCCGTCGCTCGGTGGGAATTACGATACAAGGCAGCCCCTGAGACTCATCCGTCGTAGGGGCTTGGCCAACGACACGTGCCTTTGGGGGCCAAAAGGCCCCTACTGCTGGTCGGCAATCAAGCGACGGGCGCATGCGTCTCTTCTAGCCCGGATTCTGACTTAGAGGCGTTCAGTCATAATCCAGCGCACGGTAGCTTCGCGCCACTGGCTTTTCAACCAAGCGCGATGACCAATTGTGCGAATCAACGGTTCCTCTCGTACTAGGTTGAATTACTATTGCGACACTGTCATCAGTAGAGTAAAACTAACCTGTCTCACGACGGTCTAAACCCAGCTCACGTTCCCTATTGGTGGGTGAACAATCCAACACTTGGTGAATTCTGCTTCACAATGATAGGAAGAGCCGAC
>NW_019275785.1:0-1563 GCF_002738345.1 Cucurbita maxima | reverse complement strand
AACCGTCAACAGTGTTCTTCAAATCGAACCCTACTTCGGAAACCCAAATCGTGGAAGTTTGAAGTACGTGCTAAAAAAACCGAGTCACGATCGTCGTTTTTCGAAAGTTTTGGGAGGAATGATAAGGCTTGATGATTTAAAATATTATTTCTAAGAAACGGAGTGCATAAAACCGTCAACAGTGTTCTTCAAATCGAACCCTACTTCGGAAACCCAAATCGTGGAAGTTTGAAGTACGTGCTAAAAAAACCGAGTCACGATCGTCGTTTTTCGAAAGTTTTGTGAGGGATGATAAGACTTGATGATTTAGAATATTATTTCGAAGAAACGGAGTGCATAAAACCGTCAACAGTGTTCTTCAAATCGAACCCTACTTCGGAAACCCAAATCGTGGAAGTTTGAAGTACGTGCTAAAAAAACCGAGTCACGATCGTCGTTTTTTGAAAGTTTTGTGAGGGATGATAAGGCTTGATGATTTATCATATTATTTCTAAGAAACGGAGTGCATAAAACCGTCAACAGTGTTCTTCAAATCGAACCAAACATCGGAAACCCAAATCTGGGAAGTTTGAAGTACGTGCTAAAAAAACCGAGTCACGATCGTCGTTTTTCGAAAGTTTTGTGAGGAATGATAAGACTTGATGATTTAAAATATTATTTCTAAGAAACAGAGTGCGTAAAACCGTAAACAGAGTTCTTCAAATCGAACCCTACTTCGGAAACCCAAATCGTGGAAGTTTGAAGTACGTGCTAAAAAAACCGAGTCACGATTGTCGTTTTTCGAAAGTTTTGTGAGGAATGATAAGGCTTGATGATTTATCATATTATTTCTAAGAAACAGAGTGCGTAAAACCGTAAACAGAGTTCTTCAAATCGAACCCTACTTCGGAAACCCAAATCGTGGAAGCTTGAAGTACGTACAAAAAAAACCGAGTCACGATCGTCGTTTTTCGAAAGTTTTGTGAGGAATGATAAGGCTTGATGATTTATCATATTATTTCTAAGAAACGGAGTGCATAAAACCGTCAATAGTGTTCTTCAAATCGANAGTTCTTCAAATCGAACCCTACTTCGGAAACCCAAATCGTGGAAGTTTGAAGTACGTGCAAAAAAAACCGAGTCACGATCGTCGTTTTTCGAAAGTTTTGTGAGGAATGATAAGGTTTGATGATTTATCATATTATTTCTAAGAAACGGAGTGCATAAAACCGTCAATAGTGTTCTTCAAATCGAACCCTACTTCGGAAACCCAAATCGTGGAAGTTTGAAGTACGTGCTAAAAAAACCGAGTCACGATCGTCGTTTTTTGAAAGTTTTGTGAGGGATGATAAGGCTTGATGATTTATCATATTATTTCTAAGAAACGGAGAGCATAAAACCGTCAACAGTGTTCTTCAAATCGAACCCTACTTCGGAAACCCAAATCTGGGAAGTTAGAAGTACGTGCTATAAAAACCGAGTCACGATCGTCGTTTTTCGAAAGTTTTGTGAGGAATGATAAGGCTTGATGATTTATCATATTAATTCTAAGAAACATTTTGCGTAAAACCGTAAACAGAGTTC
>NW_019275784.1:0-1561 GCF_002738345.1 Cucurbita maxima | reverse complement strand
ACGATCGTCGTTTTTCGAAAGTTTTGTGAGGAATGATAAGACTTGATGATTTAGAATATTATTTCTAAGAAACAGAGTGCGTAAAACCGTAAACAGAGTTCTTCAAATCGAACCCTACTTCGGAAACACAAATCGTGGAAGTTTGAAGTACGTGCAAAAAAAACTGAGTCACGATCGTTGTTTTTCGAAAGTTTTGTGAGGAATGATAAGGCTTGATGATTTATCATATTATTTCTAAGAAACGGAGTGCATAAAACCGTCAACAGTGTTCTTCAAATCGAACCCTACTTCGGAAACCCAAATCGTGGAAGTTTGAAGTACGTGCTAAAAAAACCGAGTCACGATCGTCGTTTTTCGAAATTTTTGTGAGGAATGATAGGGCTTGATGATTTATCATATTATTTCTAAGAAACGGAGTGCGTAAAACCGTAAACATAGTTCTTCAAATCGAACCCTACTTCGGAAACCCAAATCGTGGAAGTTTGAAGTACGTGCAAAAAAAACCGAGTCACGATCGTCGTTTTTTGAAAGTTTTGTGAGGAATGATAAGGCTTGATGATTTAAAATATTATTTCTAAGAAACGGAGTGCATAAAACCGTCAACAGTGTTCTTCAAATCAAACCCTACTTCGGAAACCCAAATCTAGAAAATTTGAAGTACGTGCTAAAAAAACCGAGTCACGATCGTCGTTTTTCGAAGGTTTTGTGAGGAATGATAAGGCTTGATGATTTATAATATTATTTCTAAGAAACGGAGTGCATAAAACCGTCAACAGTGTTCTTCAAATCGAACCCTACTTCGGAAACCCAAATCGTGGAAGTTTGAAGTACGTGCTAAAAAAACCGAGTCACGATCGTCGTTTTTCGAAGGTTTTGTGAGGAATGATAAGGTTTGATGATTTAGAATATTATTTCTAAGAAACGGAGTGCATAAAACCGTCAACAGAGTTCTTCAAATCGAACCGTACTTTGGAAACCCAAATCTGGAAAATTTGAAGTACGTGCTAAAAAAACCGAGTCACGATCGTCGTTTTACGAAAGTTTTGTGAGGAATGATAAGTTTTGATGATTTATCATATTATTTCTAGGAAACAGAGAGCATAAAACCGTCAACAGAGTTCTTCAAATCGAACCCTACTTCGGAAACCCAAAACTGGGAAGTTTGAAGTACGTGCTAAAAAAACCGAGTCACGATCGTCGTTTTTTGAAAAATTTGTGAGGAATGATAAGGCTTGATGATTTAGAATATTATTTCTAAGAAACGGAGAGCATAAAACCGTCAACAGAGTTCTTCAAATCGAACCCTACTTCGGCAACCAAAATCTGAGAAGTTTGAAGTACGTGCTAAAAAAACCGAGTCACGATCGTCGTTTTACGAATGTTTTGTGAGGAATGATAAGTTTTGATGATTTATCATATTATTTCTAGGAAACAGAGAGCATAAAACCGTCAACAGAGTTCTTCAAATCGAACCCTACTTGGAAACCCAAATCGTGGAAGTTTGAAGTAGGTGCTAAAAAAACCGAGTCACGATCGTCGTTTTTCGAAAGTTTTGTGTGGA
>NW_019275783.1:0-1507 GCF_002738345.1 Cucurbita maxima | reverse complement strand
AGCTCAGATGGTAGAGCGCTCGCTTCGCATGTGAGAGGTACGGGGATCGATACCCCGCATCTCCAAAAATTAGACTATTTATTATTAAATATATTGTTTCTTTTCAATTTTTCCTTATTCATGACATGTTGTGTAGCAATATTTCTTCATTTTCACTATTATTGATGACGAAAAATTTAGGGTTTTGTGGTGCNAAAATTGTGGGGATGCAGCTCAGATGGTAGAGGGCTTGCTTAGCATGCGAGAGGTACGGGGATCGATACCCCGCATCTCCAAAAGAAAGAAATGATTTTTTTAAGTATGAGTTAATTTAACATGTTATGTATAAGGTGGGTACGAGAGAAAAAGAAAAGATACTTATATAAGGAGGACTTACTTCTTCACAATTGCAATATTAATATGTACCTATTTTAACTATTAAAATTGATTGTGCTCGGTTCTTAACCCTGAGTGAGCATGTACTTAACTTTATTATAGATTTTAACGTCTATCTCGTTTTATGACGTTGAAAATAACCTATAACATGCATCTAACATGCTTTATATAACAATTATATAATCATTCATTCCATGCAATAATATAACAATTTATATCCATCACTCATCGAACCCTAAACATGCATACTATAAATTATAATAATTATAACATACTCGGAATGCATGAAACATGCTTAGCCTATGGTGAGATTTTAAATCTATATGACATACTTTGTGCATATACATTTTCTATTTAATTAAAACATACATTCATAATGCATAATTAATTAAACACGCTAAAGTGGATTGGTTTTGGCATTTTAAAACAAGCAATTAACTAAATTATTACATTAATAATTAAGAATAACTTGAACCGCTCCCGAGGATCACGAATTGGGCGACCCAACCCTTAAAAACGTTGAACCAGACCCCAAAGGCAGAAAAACCACCCGAACTGCCTCTTCCATCTTCTTCTTTGGTTCAGCTTGCTATCTCTTCCATTTTCGATCAATTACAACCTAAAATGGACTTGAATGATTCCATAAAAATTACAGATCTTTCTTCGTTCATTAAAGCCCATACACATTAGGCTTATTACAATAATTGTATCAAATAGAAGCATAAAAAAATGCCAAAACCAAAACCATCAACTTTAGGAACCACAAAATTTCATTCAAGAAATGGTACCCACCATGATCAAATTAATGTAAATAAAGTGCCTAAAACTTGCTCTGATACCAATTGATGGTGTTAATATAACACATGCGGAAGCAATTTGGATCTTAGGCACTTTTAGAACATCAATTATAGTAAATAACTAGCATGTTCATGAGTATTAAAACTTAATGAGTTTGAATACTAACCTTTTGTAGTTCAAATTCCTTTTTCCTCACGAACCGGTTTCGAGCCACCACTAGTGTCTTCTCCACTATCCTCAGGCCTTAGAACGGGATTGTGGAATCCAGTGAGTGACTAAACTTGGGAGGGATGTTGTATATATGAAGAGAGTGTTTGTGAGAGGTTTTTCTCAA
>NW_019275782.1:0-1480 GCF_002738345.1 Cucurbita maxima | reverse complement strand
GATATGGCTTGATGATGTAGAATATTATTTCTAAGAAACGGAGTGCATAAAGCAGTAGAAGAGTTCTTCAAATCGAACCCTTCTTCGGAATCCCAAACAGGGATGTTTTTAGTACGTGATAAAAAAATCGAGTCACGGTCGAGGTTTGACAAAAGTTTTGTGAGGAATGATATGGCTTGATGATGTAGAATATCATTTCTAAGAAACGGAGTGCATAAAACAGTAAAAGAGTTCTTCAAATCGAACCCTTCTTCGGAAATCCAAACAGGGAAGTTTGTAGAACGTTCTAAAAAAACCGAGTCACGGTCGACGTTTGTCAAAAGTTTTGTAAGGAATGATATGGCTTGATGATGTAGAATATTATTTCTGAGAAACGGAGAGCATAAAACAGTAAAAGAGTTCTTCAAATCGAACCGTTCTTCGGAAACCGAAACAGGGAAGTTTTTAGTACGTGATTAAAAAACCGAGTCACGGTCGACGTTTGTAAAAAGTTTTGTGAGGAATGATATGTCTTTATGATGCAGAATATTATTTCTAAGAAACGGAGTGCATACAAAAGTAAAAGAGTTCTGCAAATCGAACCATTCTTCAGAAACCCAAACAGAGAAGTTTTTAGTACGTGATAAAAAAACCGAGTCACGATCTACTTTTTTTGAAAGTTTTGTGAGGAATGATAAGGCTTGATGATTTATAATATTATTTCTAAGAAACGGAGTGCATGAAAGAGTAAAAGCGTTCTTCAAATCGAACCCTTATTCGGAAATCCAAACAGGGAAGTTTGTAGTACGTGCTAAAAAACCGAGTCACGGTCGAGGTTTGACAAAAGTTTTGTGAGGTATGATATGGCTTGATGATGTAGAATATTATTTCTAAGAAACGGAGTGCATAAAACAGTAAAAGAGTTCTTCAAATCGAACCCTTCTTCGGAAATCCAAACAGGGAAGTTTGTAGTACGTGCTAAAAAAACCGAGTCACGGTCGACATTTGTCAAAAGTTTTGTGAGGAATGATATGGCTTGATGATGTAGAATGTTATTTCTAAGAAACGGAGTGCATAAAAGAGTAAAAGAGTTCTTCAAATCGAACCCTTCTTCGGAAATCCAAACAGGGAAGTTTGTAGTACGTGCTAAAAAAACCGAGTCACGGTCGACGTTTGTCAAAAGTTTTGTGAGGAATGATATGTCTTTATGATGCAGAATATTATTTCTAAGAAACGGAGTGCATACAAAAGTAAAAGAGTTCTGCAAATCGAACCATTCTTCGGAAACCCAAACAGAGAAGTTTTTAGTACGTGATAAAAAAACCGAGTCACGATGTACTTTTTTCGAAAGTTTTGTGAGAAATGATAAGGCTTGATGATTTATAATATTATTTCTAAGAAACAGAGTGCATGAAAGAGTAAAAGCGTTCTATAAATCGAACCCTTCTTCGGAAATCCAAACAGGGAAGTTTGTAGTACGTGCTAAAAAAACCGAGTCACG
>NW_019275781.1:0-1562 GCF_002738345.1 Cucurbita maxima | reverse complement strand
CTAGTGGTGGTTCGAAACCGTTCATGAGGAAAAAGAAATTTGAACTACAAAAGGTTAGTATTCAAACTCATTGAGTTTTAATGCTTTTGAACATGCTAGCTAATTTACTGTAATTGATGCACATAGATTGCCTAAGATCCAAATTGCTTTTGCGTGTTATAATAACACCATCAAAATGAACCTAAACTGAAAACATAATTTATGAACAAAGGAAACAAAAAGGTATTTAAAAAGAGAGAAGACCCAAAAAGTAGCAAATTCCCTCAACACTGAATATGGATGCCATTCAGCACGAGAAAAACACAAAAAATTGAAGAAATGGGGAAGAAGAAATATAAGGGAGATGGGGGGCTTTGGACGCTTCAAAGGCTGATTATGGTGGGCAAAAATATCTCTAGATGCACTAAATTTTGTCACGTAAGAAAATCATATAGTTAGAGCTCAACATTGGCTAACAAAATAAGCAAGCGTCAGAAAATCTATCAATGCTTTTCGATGATTGTCAATTTAGTTGACCTTGTCCATAAAATTTTGTGCTTCCAGAGAGATATTATTTAAACCATGGTAAACAAAATATTGATTCTTATCTTTGCTGCATTTCCATTTATCATAAAACAAATTATCGAAAGATTTAGAATATGAGTATTGTAGTCTACTAATTCTGGCAGAGTTCTTTCTCATCTTTGCTGCATTTCCATTTATCATAAAACAAATTATCGAAAGATTTAGAATATAAGTATTGTAGTCTACTAATTCTGGCAGAGTTCTTGACCAACGCGGTGTGTACTAAGTTAGAAACAATGAGTATTCCTGACCTTTGGTATATATGATACTACATGCTGCTAAAGAAATTAGTAGACAGACTGTAATTGATTGAAAGTGAGTCTTACATACTAGTCCTAAAATTTTAAATAACCATATAGAAGTGACCTAAGTGAGACGTAGCTGAAATACCTTTTTAACAGCCCAAAACAAATAAAAAAATTATTATAAACAATAATTATTATTATGTAAAATAATAATAATAATAATAATAATAATAATAAATTAAACAAATAACTAAATAAAAACAATTATTTCCCGTTTTTCTCCGTAGTCACTCTCCCCAATAATTTCTCCTCAACATACCTAATAGTTCGTGAAACAGAAAAATGTTAGATTTGAGAAAACAAAATGCCTCACATCACATTTATAGGAGATGGGTTTATAGAGATGATCAAGATTTATATGAGAGAGAGATGGGAGGTTTCTCCGTAAGTTATATCTCAGATTTCCTTTTCTTTCATCCAATTATTTAGTTTTTTTTTAGCAATTTACCTGTTAGAAAGATAAGTCATTATGTTAGAAAGCTACGTCATGATCTATTTTTTTTTTAGCAATTTACCTGTTAGAAAGATAAGTCATTATGTTAGAAAGCTACGTCATGATCTATAGGAGAAAGAAAATAGAATCTATTAAATTGGCTAAAAGCAATTGCTAACCTAATTGAAAAAGTACAAACAAAAATATAAAGAAAGGTTTAAACAGTTTAAGAATTTCTTCCCTCCTCCAAAAACAAACAC
>NW_019275780.1:0-1563 GCF_002738345.1 Cucurbita maxima | reverse complement strand
AAGGCAATGGCGATGGCGAAGGTAATGTGAGGAATAGTGTTTTGATTTTTTGATTTGGTTTTTGAAATGTGGGTTTGAGATATGATTGTTGATTTGGGTTTGGATTGGTGTGTTCATGTGTTGCATTGTTGATTTGTGATGAGATCTGGGGTTTTTCCATGGGGGAGGCTTGAGATTTGGTTGTGTTCTCTGGTTTTGTTTAGTGGGGTCTGTGATTTTGTATAGTATGACTTGATTTAGCCATAAGGGTTTGTGTAGTTCTGATGGATTTCCTAATCTTGTGAGGTTTGTTCTTGTGTTCTTGTGTTGAAAAAAACGAAAGAAAGCTGCTAGAAAATATTGTCGGCTTTGGCTCATTACTCACCTAATCTCTTGTAACAACCAAAGTCCACCGCTTTAGCTGGTTACGTATCGCCATCAGCCTCACCTCAGCTCTTGTAACAACTAAAGTCTACCGCTAGTAGATTTGTCCGCTTTGGCCCGTACATATCACCATCAACCTCCCCTCAACTTTTGGCCCGTACATATCACCATCCGCCTCCCATCAACTTTTGTAACAACTAAAGTCCACCGCTAGTAGTTACAATTCAACCAATGTGAGATCTCACAATCCACCCCTTAGAGGCCTAGCGTCCTCGCTGGCATATTGCCCGATGACTGGCTCTAGTTCTGATACTATTTGTAACAACCCAAGCCCATCGCTAATAGATACGGTCTACTTTAGCCCGTTATTGACTCTTAATCAAATTTATGGTTTCTATTGGTGCAAATCCAATCAATTTGTAAGAGTCCAAGTTCATTGCTAGTAGATATTGTCCACTCTGGCCCGTTACACCTCTTGGTTGCTTTTCTAGTCCTTGCATATACTTGCTTCATATGGAGAAACTCACGGCTACTATAGGAAAAAGTGTTGTAGAAGAGCTAGCCATTTTCATGAAACAAAACCTTCTGAGTCGAGAAAGGTAGAACAGAACCTTCTGAGTCGAGAAAGGTAGAGATATATATCTCCTAGGGCGTATTTTTGTGAAAGATCTTATCTTCGTTAGTTAAAGACTGAGAGGCTGAGAACGGCCCATCCCCGGAGGGANTTACAAGTAGAGATGGCGGGACCGAGAGGTCAAAGCTTGGAGGTTTATCCGAGCTCCAAACGTTGTCAACCCAGTTAATATGCATTTGACTTGATGGAAGTCACTTCATTGTGAAGTTCATTATTTGTGTGATGGGGATTGCTGTTTAGGAGTTTCAGACAAGACATTTTTTTCTTAAGCTAGATGATCCTTACTTGATCAGAACTGCCCTTCAGCATACTTGTGATTGATTCTGAGAATGTGTAATTCTACAGCTAGCTGCTGGCAGCCGTTCGACTGTTGTACCGTAAGCAGGCATCGACAGGAGGTCGTTGCTCATCGAGATCGAGCAAGAAGAGGATCCATGTGCTTCTGTAAAAAGTATTGTTGAACATTATGAAAGCTTGAAAAACTGATGTTATCATAGCTTCATTTTAAATGGAATTGCTCTTGAACACCACGCATTATAGTACCAACATTGCTTAGTAATGATGAA
>NW_019275779.1:0-1563 GCF_002738345.1 Cucurbita maxima | reverse complement strand
AAACTTTCGAAAAACGACGATCGTGACTCGGTTTTTTTAGCACGTACTTCAAACTTCCACGATTTGGGTTTCCGAAGTAGGGTTCGATTTGAAGAACACTTTTGACGGTTTTATGCACTCCGTTTCTGAGAAATAATATTCTAAATCATCAAGTCTCATCATTCGACACAAAACTTTCGAAAAACGACGATCGTGACTCGGTTTTTTTAGCACGTACTTCAAACTTCCACGATTTGGGTTTCCGAAGTAGGGTTCGATTTGAAGAACACTGTTGACGGTTTTATGCACTCCGTTTCTTAGAAACGGAGTGCATAAAACCGTCAACAGTGTTCTTAGAAATAATATGATAAATCATCAAGCCTTATCATTCCTCACAAAACTTTCGAAAAACGACGATCGTGACTCGGTTTTTTTAGCACGTACTTCAAACTTCCACGATTTGGGTTTCCGAAGTAGGGTTCGATTTGAAGAACACTGTTGACGGTTTTATGCACTCCGTTTCTTAGAAACGGAGTGCATAAAACCGTCAACAGTGTTCTTAGAAATAATATGATAAATCATCAAGCCTTATCATTCCTCACAAAACTTTCGAAAAACGACGATCGTGACTCGGTTTTTTTAGCACGTACTTCAAACTTCCACGATTTGTGTTTCCGAAGTAGGGTTCGATTTGAAGAACACTGTTGACGGTTTTATGCACTCAGTTTCTTAGAAATGTTTCCGAAGTAGGGTTCGATTTGAAGAACACTGTTGACGGTTTTATGCACTCAGTTTCTTAGAAATAATATGATAAATCATCAAGTCTCATCATTCGACACAAAACTTTCGAAAAACGACGATCGTGACTCGGTTTTTTTAGCACGTACTTCAAACTTCCACGATTTGGGTTTCCGAAGTAGGGTTCGATTTGAAGAACACTGTTGACGGTTTTATGCACTCCGTTTCTTAGAAATAATATTTTAAATCATCAAGCCTTATCATTCCTCACAAAACTTTCGAAAAACGACGATCGTGACTCGGTTTTTTTAGCACGTACTTCAAACTTCCACGATTTGTGTTTCCGAAGTAGGGTTCGATTTGAAGAACACTGTTGACGATTTTATGCACTCCGTTTCTTAGAAATAATATTTTAAATCATCAAGCCTTATCATTCCTCACAAAACTTTCGAAAAACGACGATCGTGACTCGGTTTTTTAGCACGTACTTCAAACTTCCACGATTTGTGTTTCCGAAGTATGGTTCGATTTGAAGAACACTGTTGACGATTTTATGCACTCCGTTTCTTAGAAATAATATTTTAAATCATCAAGCCTTATCATTCCTCACAAAACTTTCGAAAAACGACGATCGTGACTCGGTTTTTTTTGCACGTACTTCAAACTTCCACGATTTGGGTTTCCGAAGTAGGGTTCGATTTAAGGAACTCTGTTGACGTTTTTATGCACTCTGTTTCTTAGAAATAATATTTTAAATCATCAAGCCTTATCATTCCTCACAAAACTTTCGAAAAACGACGATCGTGACTCGGTTTTTTTAGCACGTACTTCAAACTTCCACGATTT
>NW_019275778.1:0-1564 GCF_002738345.1 Cucurbita maxima | reverse complement strand
GGTGTTTACGAATCAGGGTTCGACTTTAAGCACTTTTTTACTGTAATATACACTCCGTTTCTTCTGAATCCTATTCTAAATCATCATGCCTAATCATTCCCCAAAAAAGTTTCTTAAAAACTCGACACTAACTCGGTTTTTTTTAGCACGTTCTTCAAACGTCCCGGTTTTGGTGTTTACGAATCAGGGTTCGACTTTAAGCACTTTTCTACTGTAATATACACTCCGTTTCTTCGAAATACTATTCTAAATCATCATGCCTAATCATTCCCCAATAAAGTTTCTTAAAAACTCGAAAGTAACTCGGTTTTTTTAGCACGTTCTTCAAACGTCACGGTGTTGGTGTTTACTAATAAGGATTCGACTTTAAGCACTTTTTTACTGTTTTATACACTCCGTTTCTTCAAAATACTATTATAAATCATCATGCCTAATCATTCCCCGAAAAAGTTTCTTAAAAATTGGACAGTTACTCGGTTTTTTAGCACGTTCTTCAAACGTCCCGGTTTTGGTGTTTACGAATCAGGTTCGACTTTAAGCACTTTTCTACTGTAATATACACTCCGTTTCTTCGAAATACTATTCTAAATCATCATGCCTAATCATTCCCCAATAATGTTTCTTAAAAACTCGAAAGTAACTCGGTTTTTTTAGCACGTTCTTCAAACGTCACGGTGTTGGTGTTTACTAATAAGGATTCGACTTTAAGCAGTTTTTTACTGTTTTATACACTCCGTTTCTTCAAAATACTATTATAAATCATCATGCCTAATCATTCCCCGAAAAAGTTTCTTAAAAATTGGACAGTAAGTCGGTTTTTTAGCACGTTCTTCAAACGTCCCGGTTTTGGTGTTTACGAATCAGGGTTCGACTTTAAGCACTTTTTTACTGTAATATACACTCCGTTTCTTCTAAATACTATTCAAAATCATCATGCCTAATCATTCCCCCAAAAAGTTTCTTAAAAATTGGACAGTTAATAGGTTTTTTTAGCACGTTCTTCAAACGTCCCGGTTTTGGTGTTTACGAATCAGGGTTCGACTTTAAGCACTTTTCTACTGTAATATACACTCCGTTTCTTCGAAATACTATTCTAAATCATCATGCCTAATCATTCCCCAATAAAGTTTCTTAAAAACTCGAAAGTAACTCGGTTTTTTTAGCACGTTCTTCAAACGTCACGGTGTTGGTGTTTACTAATAAGGATTCGACTTTAAGCACTTTTTTACTGTTTTATACACTCCGTTTCTTCAAAATACTATTATAAATCATCATGCCTAATCATTCCCCGAAAAAGTTTCTTAAAAATTGGACAGTTACTCGGTTTTTTAGCACGTTCTTCAAACGTCCCGGTTTTGGTGTTTACGAATCAGGGTTCGACTTTAAGCACTTTTTTACTTTAATATACACTCCGTTTCTTCTGAATCCTATTCTAAATCATCATTCCTAATCATTCCCCCAAAAAGTTTCTTAAAAATTGGACAGTTACTAGGTTTTTTTAGCACGTTCTTCAAACGTCCCGGTTTTGGTGTTTACGAATCAGGGTTCGACTTTAAGCACTTTT
>NW_019275777.1:0-1566 GCF_002738345.1 Cucurbita maxima | reverse complement strand
AAGAGAAGTAGAACCTGTCCACCGACAACAGCAACAGAGGGAAGGGCTTCCCAGAGAGAAGAAAAGGCGTTATCACCACCGCCATAGTCACCGAGCATAGTACAAGCTCTCTGGATCCGATTCACCAGCCCAATCAAACTCTCCATGGTCGTCATCTTCAAACACCACCGAAAGAAATCAACAAAGAAAACAATCACCTCCCTCGCAAAACCCTCGAAATCAAGCACACAAAACTCAAAAAACAAGAAGGTAAGAACGAGAGAGAATCAGCAAAAAAGAAGGAAGAGAATTTGAGAACTGTTTTGAAGAATCAAACAGAAGATGAATGGACAAAAATTGAAAGAGCTGTGGAAGAAATGGCCTGGGTGCTCGCCACTTTACTTTTTGGACAGTCGTCAGAAGCCCGTTGAAAACGGCTAAAATGCGCTTTTGCTCCGGACAATTGTTAAGCTGTTGATGGGGGCTTTTAGCTAAAATACACCGCACGTGTAAGTCACGTGCGAATTTTCAAATTTTGAATTTGAATATTTAAAAACTTTTTTTATATGAATGTTGTAACGGTGGGCCCCACGGGATGGGAAGTTCCACAAAGAAAAAGCTGGTGATAAATTTGTTCGTTATTGGGATTGTTGGCAATGACGATTGCATCCCACGATTTTATTTTATTTATTTATTATTATTTTTTTTCAAATTAAAGTATTGTTAACGGCTTTGTCTTAGCCGGCCCGGTTCGGTCCATTTAGCCCGATCCGATCGGCTTTTAAAATTGCTTAAAATGTTCCTATTAGAAATTAAGAACTAATCTGGCGTTTGTTTGTCCTCTTCTAATAATGCATACGTAATTATAATTATATTGGAAAACATCCATAAATAAACAATTCTTCCTTTTTCGAAGGGAAAATTAATTAAAGACTAAATATAGATCCATTGTCCTAGTAAATTTCGTGTAAATTTCATGTAAATTTCATGAAAATCTCCGACATGATCAATTATCCCATCAGTAAATTGAATCTTTAATGTTGTATTAATAAGAGTCATTCGATGTGGCTCAGTACCGTGTAAAGGGAATCAACCCCTAAACGAAGGGATTTTAATGTAAAGAAAGTTATAGATTCGTTAGATCTACTCTATAATTGTTGAACTCGAAAAACAAAAAACAAAAGCCAACAAGCCAACTTCGGTCGTTCCTATAAATATAAATGCTACTAAATTGTCCCATTTCAAAACATTTGGACTCATAGAAATAAGTGGTAAATATACATAAGAATCTCAATCCAACAAAATTATAGCACCAAAAATTGCATTAAAATCGCTTTAAAATTGAGATCATACAACAAAAATCCCATAATTTGAATATAAATGCTGTTCATGGGAGATAAAATTACCAACTCTGAAAATATTTGGAAAAAGATAGATCATGAACGTATAAACAACTCTGATCTTTGTGGCTTCCTTGCATTAGAAAATCTTGTAACGTGTGGCATTCTACACAGTTACATGAAATATTATTATTATTCTGTTCTTTTCAAAAACAGATCAATACTGCTTGGAATGAAATAATATTAT
>NW_019275776.1:0-1565 GCF_002738345.1 Cucurbita maxima | reverse complement strand
TCGTCGTTTTTCGAAAGATTTGTGAGGAATGATAAAGCTTGATGATTTATCATATTATTTCTAGGAAACGGAGTGCATAAAACCGTCAACAGAGTTCTTCAAATTGAACCCTACTTCGGAAACCCAAGTCTGGAAAATTTGAAGTACGTGCTAAAAAAACCGAGTCACGATCGTCGTTTTTCGAAAGTTTTGTGAGGAATGATAAGGCTTGATCATTTAGAATATTCTTCCTAACAAACGGAGTGCATAAAACCGTCAACAGAGTTCTTAAAATCGAACCCTACTTCGCAAAACCCAAATCTGGGAAGTTTGAAGTACGTGCCTAAAAAACCGAATCACGATCGTCATTTTTTGAAAGTTTTGTGAGGAATGATAAGGCCTGATGATTTATCATATTATTTCTAAGAAACGGAGTTTTTTGAAAGTTTTGTGAGGAATGATAAGGCCTGATGATTTATCATATTATTTCTAAGAAACGGAGTGCATAAAACCGTCAACAGAGTTCTTCAAATCGAAACCTTACTTCGGACACCCAAATCTGAGAAGTTTGTAGTACGTGCTAAAAAAACCGAGTCACGATCGTCGTTTTTCGAAAGTTTTGTTAGGAATGAAGTTTGTAGTACGTGCTAAAAAAACCGAGTCACGATCGTCGTTTTTCGAAAGTTTTGTTAGGAATGATAAGTCTTGATGATTTAGGATATTATTTATAAGAAACAGAGTGCATAAAACCGCCAAGAGAGTTCTTCAAATCGAATTCTACTTCGAAAAACCCAAATCTGAAAANGTGTTCTTCAATCGAATTCTACTTCGAAAAACCCAAATCTGAAAAGTTTGAAGTACGTGCCTAAAAAACCGAATCACGATCGTCATTTTTCGAAAGTTTTGTGAGGAATGATAAGGCTTGATGATTTATCATATTATTGTTAAGAAACGGAGTGCATAAAACCGTCAACAGAGTTCTTCAAATCGAACCCTACTTCGGAAACCCAAATCGTGGAAATTTTAATTACGTGCTAAAAAAACTGAGTCACGATCGTCGGTTTTCGAAAGTTGTGTGAGGAATGATAAGGCTTGATGATTTATCATATTATTTCTAAGAAACGGAGTGCATAAAAACGTCAACAGAGTTCTTCAAATCGAACCCTACTTCGGAAACCCAAATCGTGGAAGTTTGAAGTACGTGCTAAAAAAACCGAGTAACGATCGTCGTTTTTCGAAGGTTTTGTGAGGAATGACAAGGCTTGATGATTTAGAATATTGTTTCTAAGAAACGGAGTGCATAAAACCGTCAACAGAGTTCTTCAAATCGAACCCTACTTCGGAAACCCAAATCTGGGAAGTTTGAAGTACGTGCTAAAAAAACCGAGTCACGATCGTCGTTTTTCGAAAGTTTTGTGAGGAATGATAAGGCTTGATGATTAAGAATATTATTTCTAACAAACGGAGTGCATAAAACCGTCAACAGAGTTCTTCAAATCGAACCCTACTTCGGGAACCCAAATCTGGGAAATTTGAAGTACGTGCTAAAAAAACCGAGTCACGATCGTCGTTTTTCGAAAGTTTTG
>NW_019275775.1:0-1565 GCF_002738345.1 Cucurbita maxima | reverse complement strand
GAATTGGGGGAATGGTTTCTAGGCATTTTAAGCACTCTATTCCTTCATAGAACTTGGGGGTAATCTTGTTGAGAAACTGTAGGAATAAGATTGAAGAGAAATGGTGGAGGATTGATCTCGAATTTGGAAGAAATCTGAGAGTAGGAGACCCATAATCTAAACGTTCATTGCCTTCGATTGGGGGATCGACCTTTCTCGATTCTTATTCCGTATTGTTGCTCCTATTTCAGACTTTATAGGAGATGCTTAAACCGACTTTGAGAGCTCCAGAATCTTCGTTATTTAGAGATCGAACTTCTTGGAAAATTTTTCCGAGATATCAACTCCGATCATAGCCTTACCGACCTTGGCTTTGAATACTAGTCGTTGGATGTGATGATCCGTGCGTGTTCGTTCTAGATCATATCAAATTTTGGAGGAGATTCGACGGTTGAGATTTGAGTTCGAAGGATTTTACTCGGATGGTCACAATAGATGCTCTGATTCTAATTAGAGTGTCATTTCTGTAACTATCCATTCTTCCAGGGTATTTTGGTAATATTCCACTTTCTGAATATTTTATTATTATTTTTCTCCAACAATCCATAATTTTTCTACAAATTCCTAATTGCTTTTTTATCATTTTTCCCTTATTTTGAATCTTGAGATTCCTTCTAGATAAGGAATTACAAATCCGTAAAAATTCTTGATAATTGATAAAATGACTTTTTTTTTTTTTTTGCCCTCTTCATTTACTTTTTCCTTTCCAATCCTTTTCAAAAGGCCTTTAACTCCTTGAAATTACTTGTTAGGCATAGAGTGACTTGACTAAGTCCCTTAATCTTGCTTAATACTTCAAATTTTTCCTTTCTATCCTTCGGGTCTTTCATGAGTGGCTTATTCTTATGGGAGCTAATTTCCTTCATTTTCGGGGTGTTACATATACAAACTCGTTACAAACACAAAATAAGAACAAAAAATACTATTTTAAAAACAGAGGTTAGTCCATGGCCCACACTCCAAAGTCTGCTCTCATCCACGGCCAACTCTTAGTTACTTGAAAAAAAGAATGATAAACATGGAGTGAGTAAAACTTAGTAAGTAGCCTACTAGTAGGTTTTTAACGCGACCTTAAGCTAGGATATTAACTTCTTGTTATGTTTTTAGGATCTTAGAACTAAGAGGTCATCGTGTCATGTATCATATACTGATCCTGAAAACCTTCCCCTAAAATAACCTTCAATTTTCTCCCCATGAACACATGAGTAGTGTCGTCATAATCATGTAATCCTACTGGTAAATCGTGGTGCAGGACATCTCGTTTAGCTGATGGGAAATGTAGGCCTATCATAACATCCAGCTCATGATACATATTGCAGGACATCCTACCTAAAGAGGAATAGAGGCCTTTTTGTACACATCGTAATGGCAGATAATGGTTACTTATGGGTATGGATCTTAGCCAATTATTTAGCATGTTATTCACATAATTCTAGGTACTTATTACATGGATTATTGATGAACCTAGATTTATACATAATGTCATGGGTTAACCGCATTTTTGTTTTATTTACGAATTAAACAAA
>NW_019275774.1:873-1566 GCF_002738345.1 Cucurbita maxima | reverse complement strand
TTAGGCATGATGATTTAGAATAGTATTTCAAAGAAACGGAGTGTATAATACAGTAAAAAAGTGCTTAAAGTCAAACCCTAATTCGGAAACACCAAAACCGGGACGTTTGAAGCACGTGCTAAAAAACTGAGTAACTGTCAATTTTTTAAGAAACTTTTTGGGGGAATGATTTGGCATGATGATTTAGAATAGTATTTCAAAGAAACGGAGTGTATAATACAGTAAAAAAGTGCTTAAAGTCAAACCCTAATTCGGAAACACCAAAACCGGGACGTTTGAAGCACGTGCTAAAAAACCGAGTAACTGTCCATTTTTTGAGAAACTTTTTGGGGGAATGATTAGGCATGATGATTTAGAATAGTATTTCAAAGAAACGGAGTGGATAATACAGTAAAAAAGTGCTTAAAGTCGAACCCTACTTCGGAAACACCAAAACCGGGACGTTTGAAGCACGTGCTACAAAACCGAGTAACTGTCCATTTTTTGAGAAACTTTTTGGGGGAATGATTAGGCATGATGATTTAGAATATTATTTCGAAGAAACGGAGTGTATAATACAGTAAAAAAGTGCTTAAAGTCGAACACTAATTCGGAAACACCAAAACCGGGACGTTTGAACCACGTGCTAAAAAAACCGAGTAACTGTCCATTTTTTGAGAAACTTTTTGGGGGAATGATTAGGCATGTGATTTA
>NW_019275774.1:0-537 GCF_002738345.1 Cucurbita maxima | reverse complement strand
GTATAATACAGTAAAAAAGTGCTTAAAGTCAAACCCTAATTCGGAAACACCAAAACCGGGACGTTTGAAGCACGTGCTAAAAAACCGAGTAACTGTCCATTTTTTGAGAAACTTTTTGGGGGAATGATTAGGCATGATGATTTAGAATAGTATTTCGAAGAAACGGAGTGTATAATACAGTAAAAAAGTGCTTAAAGTCAAAGCCTAATTCGGAAACACCAAAACCGGGACGTTTGAAGCACGTGCTAAAAAACCGAGTAACTGTCCATTTTTTATGAAACTTTTTGGGGGAATGATTTGGCATGATGATTTAGAATATTATTTCGAAGAAACGGAGTGTATAATACAGTAAAAAAGTGCTTAAAGTCGAACACTAATCCGGAAACACCAAAACCGGGACGTTTGAAGCACGTGCTAAAAAACCGAGTTACTGTGCATTTTTTCAGAAACTTTTTGGGGGAATGATTAGGCATGATGATTTAGAATAGTATTTCAAAGAAACGGAGTGTATAATACAGTAAAAAAGTGCTTAAAGTC
>NW_019275773.1:1165-1566 GCF_002738345.1 Cucurbita maxima | reverse complement strand
TTTAGAAAAATAATAATAATTTATTCAAATGTGGAAAATTACCAAAATACCTCTGAAGTTTCACTTAATTACAAAATTGTAATTAAAGAAAATCTGCAACCAGATTTGGTTGCAGAACCATCCCGCATAAGAAAATCAATCATATATGCACATCCAATCGTTGGATTGAGCTGCTATTTGGATATGTTTAACAAGACTCAAGGGTCCGTAGATCCAACGGCTAAAGTTGAAAACCAATGTCGGTAGCACCTTCATCGCTATGTCATTTCATCGTTCAACTCTTTGCCTTTATTTGCTACCGTTTCTAATCTTTACTTGCTGCGAGTGCTAGCAGGACTCGTACGCTAGTAATCTTTGCCACTGGACTTAATGTTTCATCATAGTCTAGTCCATATTGTTGA
>NW_019275773.1:0-851 GCF_002738345.1 Cucurbita maxima | reverse complement strand
CCCCCATCATCTGTTGTAGAATTTCTTCGATCATTGAATATGGTAAGACTTTCTAATCCGAGGACCACCATGAAGATGCTTCATCGAAAACTACATCTCTTGATGTATCGTATTTTCCACTTGTTATATCACAGCACTTCCATCCTTTCCTTTTATTTTCGTATCCAACAAATATACACTTGACTGTTTTCTTGTCAAACTTGCTACCTAGATGGTCAGGCAAAAATACATAGCAAATAATCCGAAGTAACTAACTGTAGGTTTCATGTCCCTTAGTATCTCAAATGGTAAGATGAATCCGAGCTTTGGTTGGGGAAACTTGTTGATCACATGGGCAGCAGTTCGCATTACTGTAGGTTTCTGGAGTTTGCGTTACTTCCGACTCCCATGTTACGACCCTCCGAATGGGTAGCTTCTCTGGGGCAACATGCAGGCAGAACATGGGACTCTCAGGGTGCAACATAGTGGTGGAGACCATAGGATGTGTTGATATACTTCCTTCTTCCACTTACTATAAATACTTTCTCTATTCACCTTGTTATTGACTCATGCAAATACCTTCCGAATGGAGGCCGCTCTCAGGGCGACACGAGGCCGAGCATGAACCTCACGGTGTGAATTTTTTAGAGAGCGTAAAAAGAAAACGATGTATCTCATATACATTTTTCCTCCCACTAGGTATTTTAGACGGTTGGGTATACTTATTACTTAGGTATGTTCCAGTATATTAAAAATAACCTAAGTCTAAGTGATTTTTAACTTTGATGTCTAGGTGGCTTTTCATTTAAAAAAAAAAAAAATCCTTACATCACTCACGCATGCTCATAAAACTGGGCTAACTAAGCTCAAGT
>NW_019275772.1:0-1568 GCF_002738345.1 Cucurbita maxima | reverse complement strand
ATTCTCTAGCAGCTTTTGTGAAGCTAACTCGTTTATATTTTTCCATAACGCAGCTCTCACAAACACCCATATCAATAGATTTTAGGCCTTCTAAAACTTCATTTGCACCCATCATCTTCATTTCTTTTATGCTCATATGTACAAGTCTATTGACACTGCTGTAGGGTGTAAAAACTTGGTTGTTGTTGCTGTTACTTGAATTGGAAACACTCTTAGCAACAACAACCTTTTTTATACACTCTAGTTGGTGTATAGGGTTCCATATTTTAGGTCATGCTTCCACCATGACACCCTTCACAATCTTTCCCAAACTCTTTCCAAACTCGGTTGCATAACCTGTGCTATCCAACTGACTAATAGAGATCAGATTCTTCTTGAGATCAGAAATATTTATGACATTCTATAATGTCCACTCACTCATTTTCTGTTAGAGTTTATATGTAGACATCTCTCTTCCCTTCAATCTCCAACAATCTCCAACGTTTTGTTGTCGGCAATATACACCTTCCTAACATTTCCTTATTTTAAATTTTGAAAAAATTCCTTACATGGAGACGAATGAAACGATGCAACTGAATCTAAAATCCAAAATTCAATTGGGCTATTCACGCTAAGGATTAAAGTATTCTTAGTATCTTCTGCTAAACATATGGAATTATTGTTATATTAAAATTTGTGATTTTTCTTTTCTTCAATTTTGTACAATCTGTCCGAAAGTGTTATTTTTCTCCACAATTTCAACTCTTTTCGTTTTGTTTGTTTGGAGATTTTTCACGGTTTCTTAATTTTGATCGCCCATGTTTGTTTGGGCTCTTTGATTTACTTCTTCCCCTTCGATCAACAATGAGAGCATTGTCAGAAGAATCTCAAATTTCTCGTTTGGGCTTTCGCTGACATCTTGAATTTCATTAAATTTCAATTTATTAGATCCTCGTGAACTGTTGATTGCAGCAACAACAGTATACCACGACTCGAGTAAAGATTACACAAAAATCAATGCTTTAATTTCATTTTTTAACATAATTTCCACCCAACTCAATTGACTTACAATCATGTTGAACTAATTTATATGATTTGCAACATATCGACATTTGTAGATTGAACAACCTCTGCATCAAATACACCTTGTTCATATTCGACGTATTTTCGTACATATTTGACAACACCTTCAATAGGCCCGATGTCGTCTTCTCTTTGATGATTCGACGTATTTTCGTACATATTTGACAACACCTTCAATAGGCCCGATGTCGTCTTCTCTTTGATGATGTTGAACGTCATGTTTATGGACAGCGTGAATCAGATTAATCCTACGGTATGTATGATTAGTCCTCAAAATCATATATACACTCATCAGAACTAAAATGTCCCAAAATGTACTATAGGAGAACGTGACCAGTTGTTGTTTATTCACTTTTAGCTTATAACATTGCTCTATTTCAAATTGTTTTTGACGTCTTTCCTCGCTCACGTTTTCTAAAATATTTCTTCTAAACGTGATTTAAGCATACACTGCTATTTTTCGTTCAGTCTGAATTTTGCATGGTTGACTTGTTCACTGGATTAGA
>NW_019275771.1:0-1568 GCF_002738345.1 Cucurbita maxima | reverse complement strand
AGAACCGAGACGTATGAAACACGTGCTGAAAAAACCGAGTAAATGTCCATATTTTAAGAAACTTTTCCGGGGAATGATTAAGCATGATGATTTACAACAGAATGTCGAAATAACAAAGTGTCTAAAGAAGTTAAAAAGTGCTTAAAATGGTAACCCTAATTCGAAAACCTCAAACCGGGACGTTTGAAAAATGTGCTTAAAAAAACCGAGTAGCTGTTCATGTTTTTCAAAACATTCATGGGGAATGATTAGGCATGATGATTGAATATAGAGGGTCGACGAAACGGAGTGTATGAAGCAGTAAAAAAGTGCTTAAAATTGAAACCCTATTTCGTAAACCCCAAACAGGAAGTTTTGAAACACGTCCTAAAAAAAAACTAGAAACTGTGAATGGTTTTAAAAACAATTGTGGGGAATGATTAGGCATGATGATTTCGAATTGAATGTCGAAGAAACGGAGTGTATAAAGCAGAAATAAATTTCTTAAAATCGAAAGCCTAATTCAAAAAATCCAGAACCGAGACGTATGAAACACGTGCTGAGAAAACCGAGTAAATGTCCATATTTTAAGAAACTTTTCCGGGGAATGATTAAGCATGATGATTTACAACAGAATGTCGAAATAACAGAGTGTCTAAAGCAGTTAAAAAGTGCTTAAAATCGTAACCCTAATTCGAAAACCTCAAACCGGGACGTTTGAAAAATGTGCTAAAAAAAACCGAGTAGCTGTTCATGTTTTTCAAAACATTCATGGGGAATGATTAGGCATGATGATTGAATATAGAGGGTCGACGAAACGGAGTGTATGAAGCAGTAAAAAAGTGCTTAAAATTGAAACCCTATTTCGTAAACCCCAAACAAGAACTTTTGAAACACGTGGTAAAAAAAAACTAGAATCTGTGAATGTTTTTGAAAACTTTTGTTGGGAATGATTAGGCACGATGATTTCGAATTGAATGTCGAAGAAACGGAGTGTATAAAGCAGCAATAAATTTCTTAAAATCGAAAGCCTATTTTACAAAATCCAGAACCGAGACGTATGAAACACGTGCTGAGAAAACCGAGTAAATGTCCATATTTTAAGAAACTTTTCCGGGGAATGATTAAGCATGATGATTTACATCAGAATGTCGAAATAACAGAGTGTCTAAAGCAGTTAAAAAGTGCTCAAAATGTTAACCCTAATTCGAAAACCTCAAACCGGGACGTTTGAAAAATGTGCTAAAAAAAACCGAGTAGCTGTTCATGTTTTTCAAAACATTCATGGGGAATGATTAGGCATGATGATTGAATATAGAGGGTCGACGAAACGGAGTGTATGAAGCAGTAAAAAAGTGCTTAAAATTGAAACCCTATTTCGTAAACCCCAAACAGGAACTTTTGAAACACGTCGTAAAAAAAAACTAGAAACTGTGAATGGTTTTGAAAACAATTGTGGGGAATGATTAGGCATGATGTTTTCGAATTGAATGTCGAAGAAACGGAGTGTATAAAGCAGAAATAAATTTCTTAAAATCGAAAGCCTAATTCAAAAAATCCAGAACCGAGACGTATGAAACACGTGCTGA
>NW_019275770.1:913-1568 GCF_002738345.1 Cucurbita maxima | reverse complement strand
TGGGTTTCCGAAGAAGGGTTCGAGTTGAAGAACTCTTTTACTGTTTTACGCGCTCCGTTTCTTAGAAATAATATTCTAAATCGTCAAGCCTTATCATTCCTCACAAGAGTTTCGAAAAACGGAGATCATGACTCGGTTTTTTTAGCACGTACTACAAACTTCCCTGTTTGGGTTTCCGAAGAAGGGTTAGATTTGAAGAATTCTTTTACTGTTTTCTGCACTCCATTTCTTAGAAATAATATTCTAAATCATCAAGCCTTATCATTCCTCAAAAAACTTTCGACAAACGTCGACCGTGACTCAGGTTTTTTAGCACGTACTACAAACTTCCCTGTTTGGGTTTCTGAAGAAAGGTTCGATTTGAAGAACTCTTTTACTGTTTTCTGCACTCCATTTCTTAGAAATAATATCTGAAGAAAGGTTCGATTTGAAGAACTCTTTTACTGTTTTCTGCACTCCATTTCTTAGAAATAATATTCTAAATCAGGTTCGATTTGAAGAACTCTTTTACTGTTTTCTGCACTCCATTTCTTAGAAATAATATTCTAAATCATCAAGCCTTATCGTTCCTCAAAAAACTTTCGACAAACGTCGACCGAGACTTAGGTTTTTTAGCACGTACTACAAACTTCCCTGTTTGGGTTTCCGAAGAAGG
>NW_019275770.1:0-514 GCF_002738345.1 Cucurbita maxima | reverse complement strand
TTTGGGTTTCCGAAGAAGGGTTCGAGTTGAAGAACTCTTTTACTGTTTTACGCGCTCCGTTTCTTAGAAATAATATTCTAAATCGTCAAGCCTTATCATTCCTCACAAGAGTTTCGAAAAACGGAGATCGTGACTCGGTTTTTTTAGCACGTACTACAAACTTCCCTGTTTGGGTTTCCGAAGAAGGGTTAGATTTGAAGAATTCTTTTACTGTTTTCTGCACTCCATTTCTTAGAAATAATATTCTAAATCGTCAAGCCTTATCATTCCTCACAAGAGTTTCGAAAAACGGAGATCGTGACTCGGTTTTTTTAGCACGTACTACAAACTTCCCTGTTTGGGTTTCCGAAGAAGGGTTAGATTTGAAGAATTCTTTTACTGTTTTCTGCACTCCATTTCTTAGAAATAATATTTTAAATCATCAAGCCTTATCATTCCTCAAAAAACTTTCGACAAACGTCGACCGTGACTCAGGTTTTTTAGCACGTACTACAAACTTCCCTGTTTGGGTTTC
>NW_019275769.1:0-1568 GCF_002738345.1 Cucurbita maxima | reverse complement strand
GTACATGTGGAGTGGTCGGTTTGTTGTAATTTTTTTCTTGGGAGCTAAGCAACATGAAAGAATGATTCCCACAAAATTTCATATTTTTTTTTTGACAACTCTAGCTATTTTTTCTAATTTCCTATTACTTAATATTTAAAAACTCATTAAAAAAATTGGTTGGTTGAAAAATTATGAAACTTGATTTATAGATCCATTAGAATGTCCCATTAATGAATCAATCGAGTTCATGAAAAAAAAAACAATCTAAAACTTGAATTATTTGACCGTATGATTTCTCAGAAAAATCGTATCTAGGCCTGGCAGACCAAAAATGCCTCAAAATATACTATATATGGGGTGACTAGTCTGCATGGGCTGGGCACGGGGGTACCCCCTATATCTTTCGACACCCCCACGCCCCAAGCACTATGCGCCGCACATGGGCATATGCTTGGGTCGTCGAGGTGGTGGTCGGAGGTCGAGGGCGGTTGACAGCGGTAGTGCGATGGCGGAATGAGCACGGTGGGGCAGTGTCAGAACGTTCCCTTGCGCTCGCCAGCCCTGCCCTTCCCCTCGTGTGCGCCCCGCTCGCTTGCCCCTGCGTGCGCTCTCTCACGCCCCTCCCCGCCAGCGTGCGCCCCACTCGCTTGCCCCTGCGTGCGCTCTCTCACGCCCCTCGCCGCCAACGTGCTCCCGCGCGCGCCCCCCACCCCACCAGCATGCTCCCACGCGCGCCCCCCAGCCAGCGTGTTCCCGCGCGCGCATGCCCCCCTGCCCCGCCCCGCCCTGCCAGCGTTCTCCCGCGCGCCACGTCCTGGCCCCGCCCGCGTTCTACTGTGCGCGCGCCCGTGCCCGCCCATCCATCTCCCATTAATTGTGAAAGTATATGTGGAGTGATCAGTTTGTTGTAATTTTTTTTCTCGGAGCTAAGAAACATGAAAACATGATTCCCACACAATTTCAGATTTTTTTTGACAACTCTAGCTATTTTTTCTAATTTCTTATTATTTAATATTTAAAAATTCATTAAAAAAATTAGTTGGTTGAAAAATTATGAAACTTGATTTATAGATCCATTACAATGTCCAATTCATGAATCAATCGAGTTCATGGAAAAAAATATTCTAAAACTTGATATATTTGGCCATATGACGACTCAGAAAAATCGTATCTAGGACTGACAGACCAAAAATGCCTCAAAATGTACTATATAGGGGGGTGACTAGTCGGCATGGGCTGGGCACGGGGGTACCCCCTATATCTTCCGCCACCCCCACGCCCCAAGCACTATGTGACCCATGTGGCCATATGCTTGGGGTGTGGGGGTGGTGGTTGGCGGACGAGGGCGGTTGATGGCGGTGGTGCGGTGGCGAAACTTGCACAGTGAGGTTGTGTCGGGTGCGCCTTTGGGCGTGCAACATGAGTCTTGTTGAGAATGGAATGTTGCGATGTTGCCTTTTAACTTGGGCTGGCTTGAGGATGGTTGATGGCTGGTACGATGATGAAACATGCAAGGTGGGGTGGAGTCGGGTGCCTTTGTGGTGATGCTCGGCCAGCCTTGGGCAAGCCCTATGTTTCGAAGGCGT
>NW_019275768.1:396-1569 GCF_002738345.1 Cucurbita maxima | reverse complement strand
TCGACGATTTTCGAAAGTTTTGTGAGGAATGATTAGGATTGATGATTTAGAATATAGTTTCGAAGAAACGGAGTGCATAAAAGAGTAAAAGAGTTCTTCAAATCAAACCCTACTTCGGAAACCCAAAACTGGGACGTTTGAAGTACGTGCGAAAAAACCGAGACACTGTCGACGATTTTCGAAAGTTTTGTGAGGAATGATTAGGCTTGATGATTTAGAATATAGTTTCGAAGAAACGGAGTGCATAAAATAGTAAAAGAGTTTTTCAAATCGAACCCTACTTCGGAAACCCAAATCTGGGGCGTTTGGAGTACGTGCGAAAAAAACCGAGTCATTTTCGACGATTTTAAAAAGTTTTGTGAGGAATGATTAGGCTTGATGATTTAGAATATAGTTTCGAAGAAACGGAGTGCATAAAACAGTAAAAGAGTTCTTCAAATCGAACCCTACTTCGGAAACCCAAATCTGCGGCTTTTGAAGTACGTGCGAAAAAAACACCTAGGCCCTTTCGACGATTTTCGAAAGTTTGGTGAGAAATGATTAGGCTTGATGATTTAGAATATAGTTTCGAAGAAACGGAGTGCATAAAACAGTAAAAGAGTTCTTCAAATCGAACCCTACTTCGGAAACCCAAATCTGGGGCTTTTGAAGTACGTGCGAAAAAAACCGAGTCATTTTCGACGATTTTCGAAAGTTTTGTGAGGAATGATTAGGCTTGATGATTTAGAATATAGTTTCGAAGAAACGGAGTGCATAAAACAGTAAAAGAGTTCTTCAAATCGAACCCTACTTCGGAAACCCAAATCTGGGGCTTTTCAAGTACGTGCGAAAAAAATCGAGTCATTTTCGACGATTTTCGAAAGTTTTGTGAGGAATGATTAGGATTGATGATTTAGAATATAGCGAGTCATTTTCGACGATTTTCGAAAGTTTTGTGAGGAATGATTAGGATTGATGATTTAGAATATAGTTTCGCATTTTCGACGATTTTCGAAAGTTTTGTGAGGAATGATTAGGATTGATGATTTAGAATATAGTTTCGAAGAAACGGAGTGCATAAAAGAGTAAAAGAGTTCTTCAAATCAAACCCTACTTCGGAAACTCAAATCTGGGACGTTTGAAGTACGTGCGAAAAAACCGAGACACTGTCGACGATTTTCGAAAGTTTTGTGA
>NW_019275768.1:0-253 GCF_002738345.1 Cucurbita maxima | reverse complement strand
TGATTAGGCTTGATGATTTAGAATATAGTTTCGAAGAAACGGAGTGCATAAAATAGTAAAAGAGTTCTTCAAATCGAACCTTACTTCGGAAACCCAAATCTGGGACGTTTGAAGTACGTGCCAAAAAACACCTAGTCCATTTCGACGATTTTCGAAAGTTTTGTGAGGAGTGATTAGGCTTGATGATTTAGAATATAGTTTCGAAGAAACGGAGTGCATAAAATAGTAAAAGAGTTCTTCAAATCGAACCCTA
>NW_019275767.1:429-1569 GCF_002738345.1 Cucurbita maxima | reverse complement strand
AACGTCCCAGATTTGGGTTTACGAAGTAGGGTTCGATTTGAAGAACTCGTTTGCTGTTTTATGCACTCTGTTTCTTCGAAATTCTATTCTTAATCATCAAGCCTAATCATTCCTCCCAAAACGTTCGTAAAACGTCGACTGTGACTCGGTTTTTTTAGCACGTTCTTCAAACGTCCCAGATTTGGGTTTACGAAGTAGGGTTCGATTTGAAGAACTCGTTTACTGTTTTATGCACTCTGTTTCTTCGAAATTCTATTCTAAATCATCAAGCCTAATCATTCCTCCCAAAACGTTCGAAAAACGTCGACTGTGACTCGGTTTTTTTAGCACGTTCTTCAAACGTCCCAGATTTGGGTTTACGAAGTAGGGTTCGATTTGAAGAACTCGTTTGCTGTTTTATGCACTCTGTTTCTTCGAATTTCTATTCTAAATCATCAAGCCTAATCATTCCTCCCAAAACGTTCGAAAAACGTCGACTGTGACTCAGTTTTTTTAGCACGTTCTTCAAACGTCCCAGATTTGGGTTTACGAAGTAGGGTTCGGTTTGAAGAACTCGTTTACTATTTTATGCACTCAGTTTCTTCGAAATTCTATTCTAAATCATCAAGCCTAATCATTCCTCCCAAAACGTTCGAAAAACGTCGACTGTGACTCGGTTTTTTTAGCACGTTCTTCAAACGTCCCAGATTTGGGTTTACGAAGTAGGGTTCGATTTGAAGAACTCGTTTACTGTTTTATGCACTCTGTTTCTTCGAAATTCTATTCTAAATCATCAAGCCTAATCATTCCTCCCAAAACGTTCGAAAAATGTCGACTGTGACTCGATTTTTTTAGCACGTTCTTCAAACGTCCCAGATTTGGGTTTACGAAGTAAGGTTCGATTTGAAGAACTCGTTTACTGTTTTATGCACTCTGTTTCTTCGAAATTCTATTCTAAATCATCAAGCCTAATCATTCCTCCCAAAACGTTCGAAAAACGTCGACTGTGACTCGGTTTTTTTAGCACGTTCTTCAAACGTCCCAGATTTGGGTTTACGAAGTAGGGTTCGATTTGAAGAACTCGTTTACTATTTTATGCACTCTGTTTCTTCGAAATTCTATTCTAAATCATCAAGCCTAATTATTCCTCCCAAAACGTTC
>NW_019275767.1:0-212 GCF_002738345.1 Cucurbita maxima | reverse complement strand
GTTTACGAAGTAGGGTTCGATTTGAAGAACTCGTTTGCTGTTTTATGCACTCTGTTTCTTCGAAATTCTATTCTAAATCATCAAACCTAATCATTCCTCCCAAAACGTTTGAAAAACGTCGACTGTGACTCGGTTTTTTCAGCACGTTCTTCAAACGTCCCAGATTTGGGTTTACGAAGTAAGGTTCGATTTGAAGAACTCGTTTACTGTTT
>NW_019275766.1:343-1570 GCF_002738345.1 Cucurbita maxima | reverse complement strand
GGTTTCCGAAGTAGGGTTCGATTTGAAGCACTCTTTTACTGTTTTGATGCACTCCGTTTGTTCGAAATTGTATTCTACATCATCAAGCCTAATCATTCCCCACAAAAGTTTTGAAAAACGTCGACCGCGACTCAGTGTTTTTAAAACGTACTTCAAACGTCCCAGATTTGGGTTTTCGAAGTAGGGTTCGATTTGAAGAACTTCTTTACTGTTTTGATGCACTCCGTTTCTTCGAAAATATATTCTAAATCATCAAGCCTAATCATTCCCCACAAAACTTTTTAAAAATGTCGATCGTGACTCGGTTTTTTGAGCACGTACTTCAAACGTCCCAGATTTGGGTTTCCGAAGTAGGGTTCGATTTGAAGGACTCTTTTACTGTTTTGATGCACTCCGTTTGTTTGAAATTCTGTTCTACATCATCAACCGTAAACATTCCTCACAAAACTTTAGAAAAACGTCGACCGTGACTCGGTTTTTTTAGCACGTACTTCAAACGTCCCAGATTTGGGTTTCCGAAGTACGGTTCGATTTGAAGCACTCTTTTACTGTTTTGATGCACTCCGTTTGTTCGAAATTGTATTCTACATCATCAAGCCTAATCATTCCCCACAAAACTTTTTAAAAATGTCGATCGTGACTCGGTTTTTTGAGCACGTACTTCAAACGTCCCCGATTTGGGTTTTCGAAGTAGGGTTCGATTTGAAGAACTCCTTTACTGTTTTGATGCACTCCGTTTGTTCGAAATTGTATTCTACATCATCAAGCCTAATCATTCCCCACAAAACTTTTTAAAAATGTCGATCGTGACTCGGTTTTTTGAGCACGTACTTCAAACGTCCCCGATTTGGGTTTCCGAAGTAGGGTTCGATTTGAAGGACTCTTTTACTGTTTTGATTCACTCCGTTTGTTCGAAATTCTGTTCTAAATCATCAACCGTAAACATTCCTCACAAAACTTTAGAAAAACGTCAACCGTGACTCGGTTTTTTTAGCACGTACTTCAAACGTCCCAGATTTGGGTTTCCGAAGTACGGTTCGATTTGAAGCACTCTTTTACTGTTTTGATGCACTCCGTTTGTTCGAAATTATATTCTACATCATCAAGCCTAATCATTCCCCACAAAAGTTTTGAAAAACGTCGACCGTGACCCAGTGTTTTTAAAACGTACTTCAAACGTCCCAGATTTGGGTTTTCGAAGTAGGGTTCGATTTGATGAACTCCTTT
>NW_019275766.1:0-202 GCF_002738345.1 Cucurbita maxima | reverse complement strand
TAATCATTCCCCACAAAACTTTTTAAAAATGTCGATCGTGACTCGGTTTTTTGAGCACGTACTTCAAACGTCCCCGATTTGGGTTTCCGAAGTAGGGTTCGATTTGAAGGACTCTTTTACTGTTTTGATGCACTCCGTTTGTTCGAAATTCTGTTCTAAATCATCAACCGTAAACATTCCTCACAAAACTTTAGAAAAACGT
>NW_019275765.1:933-1570 GCF_002738345.1 Cucurbita maxima | reverse complement strand
CCTTATCATTCCTCACAAAACTTTCGAAAAACGACGATCGTGACTCGGTTTTTTTAGCACGTACTTCAAACTTCCACGATTTGGGTTTCCGAAGTAGGGTTCGATTTAAGAACTCTGTTGGCGGTTTTATGCACTCCGTTTCTTAGAAATAATATGTTAAATGATCAAGCCTTATCATTCCTCACAAAACTTTCGAAAAACGACGATCGTGACTCGGTTTTTTTAGCACCTACTTCAAACTTCCACGATTTGGGTTTCCAAAGTAGGGTTCGATTTGAAGAACTCTGTTGGCGGTTTTATGCACTCCGTTTCTTAGAAATAATATGTTAAATGATCAAGCCTTATCATTCCTCACAAAACTTTCGAAAAACGACGATCGTGACTCGGTTTTTTTAGCACCTACTTCAAACTTCCACGATTTGGGTTTCCGAAGTAGGGTTCGATTTGAAGAACACTGTTGACGGTTTTATGCACTCCGTTTCGTAGAAATAATATTTTAAATCATCAAGCCTTATCATTCCTCACAAAACTTTCGAAAAACGACGATCGTGACTCGGTTTTTTTTGCACGTACTTCCAACTTCCACGATTTGGGTTTCCGAAGTAGGGTTCGATTTGAAGAACTCTGTTGACGGTTT
>NW_019275765.1:0-915 GCF_002738345.1 Cucurbita maxima | reverse complement strand
TATTCTAAATCATCAAGCCTTATCATTCCTCACAAAACCTTCGAAAAACGACGATCGTGACTCGGTTTTTTTAGCACGTACTTCAAACTTCCACGATTTGGGTTTCCGAAATAGGGTTCGATTTGAAGAACACTGTGGACGGTTTTATGCACTCCGTTTTTTAGAAATAATTTGATAAATCATCAAGCCTCATCATTCCTCACAAAACTTTCGAAAAACAACGATCGTGACTCGGTTTTTTTAGCACGTACTTCAAACTTCCACGATTTGGGTTTGCGAAGTAGGGTTCGATTTGAAGAACTCTGTCGACGGTTTTATGCACTCCGTTTCATAGAAATAATATTCTAAATCATCAAGCCTTATCATTCCTCACAAAACCTTCGAAAAACGACGATCGTGACTCGGTTTTTTTAGCATGTACTTCAAACTTCCACGATTTGGGTTTCCGAAGTAGGGTTCGATTTGAAGAACTCTGTTGACGTTTTTATGCACTCCATTTCTTAGAAATAATATGATAAATCATCAAGCCTTATCATTCCTCACAAAACCTTCGAAAAACGACGATCGTGACTCTGTTTTTTAGCACGTACTTCAAACTTCCACGATTTGGGTTTCCGAAGTAGGGATCGATTTGAAGAACTCCTNTTCCACGATTTGGGTTTCCGAAGTAGGGTTCGATTTGAAGAACTCTGTTGACGTTTTTATGCACTCCATTTCTTAGAAATAATATGATAAATCATCAAGCCTTATCATTCCTCACAAACCCTTCGAAAAACGACGATCGTGACCCGGTTTTTTTAGCACGTACTTCAAACTTCCACGATTTGGGTTTCCGAAGTAGGGATCGATTTGAAGAACTCTGTTGACGTTTTTATGCACTCCGTTTCTTAGAAATAATATGATAAATCATCAAGC
>NW_019275764.1:0-1570 GCF_002738345.1 Cucurbita maxima | reverse complement strand
CATTCCCCACAAAACTTTTTAAAAATGTCGATCGTGACTCGGTTTTTTTAGCACGTACTTCAAACGTCCCAGATTTGGGTTTTGGAAGTAGGGTTCGATTTGATGAACTCCTTTAAAGTTTTGATGCACTCCGTTTCTTCGAAAATCTATTCTAAATCATCAAGCCTAATCATTCCCCACAAAACTTTTTAAAAATGTCGATCGTGACTCGGTTTTTTTAGCACGTACTTCAAACGTCCCAGATTTGGGTTTTGGAAGTAGGGTTCGTTTTGATGAACTCCTTTACTGTTTTGATGCACTCCGTTTCTTCGAAAATATATTCTAAATCATCAAGCCTAATCATTCCCCACAAAACTTTTTAAAAATGTCGATCGTGACTCGGTTTTTTGAGCACGTACTTCAAACATCCCAGATTTGGGTTTCCGAAGTAGGGTTCGATTTGAAGGACTCTTTTACTGTTTTGATGCACTCCGTTTGTTTGAAATTCTGTTCTAAATCATCAACCGTAAAAATTCCTCACAAAACTTTAGAAAAACGTCGACCGTGACTCGGTTTTTTTAGCACGTACTTCAAACGTCCTAGATTTGTGTTTCCGAAGTACGGTTCGATTTGAAGCACTCTTTTATTGTTTTGATGCACTCCGTTTGTTCGAAATTGTATTCTACATCATCAAGCCTAATCATTCCCCACAAAACTTTTGAAAAACGTCGACCGTGACTCGGTTTTTTTAGCACGTACTTCAAACGTCCCAGATTTGGGTTTCCGAAGTACGGTTCGATTTGAAGCACTCTTTTATTGTTTTGATGCACTCCGTTTGTTCGAAATTGTATTCTACATCATCAAGCCTAATCATTCCCCACAAAACTTTTTAAAAATGTCGATCGTGACTCGGTTTTTTGAGCACGTACTTCAAACGTCCCAGATTTGGGTTTCCGAAGTAGGGTTCGATTTGAAGGACTCTTTTACTGTTTTGATGCATTCCGTTTGTTGGAAATTCTGTTCTAAATCATCAACCGTAAACATTCCTCACAAAACTTTAGAAAAACGTCGACCGTGACTCGGTTTTTTTAGCACGTACTTCAAACGTCCCAGATTTGGGTTTCCGTAGTACGGTTCGATTTGAAGCACTCTTTTATTGTTTTGATGCACTCCGTTTGTAAAAAATTGTATTCTACATCATCAAGCCTAATCATTCCCCACAAAAGTTTTGAAAAACGTCGACCGTGACTCAGTTTTTTTAAAACGTACTTCAAACGTCCCAGATTTGGGTTTTCGAAGTAGGGTTCGATTTGAAGGACTCTTTTACTGTTTTGATGCATTCCGTTTGTTGGAAATTCTGTTCTAAATCATCAACCGTAAACATTCCTCACAAAACTTTAGAAAAACGTCGACCGTGACTCGGTTTTTTTAGCACGTACTTCAAACGTCCCAGATTTGAGTTTTCGAAGTACGGTTCGATTTGAAGCACTCTTTTATTGTTTTGATGCACTCCGTTTGTTCGAAATTGTATTCTACATCATCAAGCCTAATCATTCCCCACAAAACTTTTGAAAAACGTCGACCGTGACTC
>NW_019275763.1:0-1571 GCF_002738345.1 Cucurbita maxima | reverse complement strand
TGTTGATGCACTCCGTTGGTTCGAATTTGTATTCTACATCTACATGCCTAATCATTCCCCACAAATGTGTTGAAAAACGTCGACCGTGACTCGGTTTGTTTAGCACGTACTCCGTTGGTTTTAAATTTTATTCTACATCCACAAGCCTAATCATTCCCCACAAATGTTTTGAAAAACGTCGACCGTGACTCGGTATTTTTAGCACGTACTTCAAACGTCCCAGATTTGGGTTTCCGAAGTAGGGTTCGATTTGAAGCACTCTTTTACTGTTTTGATGCACTCCGTTGGTTCGAAATTGTATTCTACTTCTACAAGCCTAATCATTCCCCACTAATGTTTTGAAAAACGTCGACCGTGACTCGGTTTTTTTAGCACATACTTCAAACGTCCCAGATTTGGGTTTCCGAAGTAGGGTTCGATTTGAAGCACTCTTTTACAGTGTTGATGCACTCCGTTGGTTCGAAATTGTATTCTACATCCACAAGCCTTATCATTCCCCACAAAAGATTCGAAAAACGTCGATCGTGACTCGGTTTTTTTAGCACGTACTTCAAACGTTCCAGATTTGGGTTTCCGAAGTAGGGTTCGATTTGAAGCACTCTTTTACAGTGTTGATGCACTCCGTTTCTTCGAAATTATATTGTAAATCATCAAGCCTTATCATTCCCCACAAAAGATTCGAAAAACGTCGATCGTGACTCGGTTTTTTTAGCACGTACTTCAAACGTTCCAGATTTGGGTTTCCGAAGTAGGGTTCGATTTGAAGCACTCTTTTACAGTGTTGATGCACTCCGTTGGTTCGAAATTGTATTGTACATCTACATGCCTAATCATTCCCCACAAATGTGTTGAAAAACGTCGACCGTGACTCGGTTTTTTTAGCACGTTCTCCGTTGGTTCGAAATGGTATTCTACATCCACAAGCCTAATCGTTCCCCACAAATGTTTTGAAAAACGTCGACCGTGACTCGGTTTTTTTAGCACGTACTTCAAACGTCCCAGATTTGGGTTTCCGAAGTAGGGTTCGATTTGAAGCACTCTTCTACAGTGTTGATGCACTCCGTTGGTTCGAAATTGTATTGTACATCTACATGCCTAATCATTCCCAACAAATGTGTTAAAAAACGTCGACCGTGACTCGGTTTTTTTAGCACGTTCTCCGTTTGTTTGAAATGGTATTCTACATCCACAAGCCTAATCATTCCCCACAAATGTTTTGAAAAACGTCGACCGTGACTCGGTTTTTTTAGCACGTACTTCAAACGTCCCAGATTTGGGTTTTCGAAGTAGGGTTCGATTTGAAGCACTCTTTTACAGTGTTGATGCACTCCGTTGGTTCGAAATTGTATTCTACATCTACATGCCTAATCATTCCCCACAAATGTGTTGAAAAACGTCGACCGTGACTCGGTTTGTTTAGCACGTACTCCGTTGGTTTTAAATTGTATTCTACATCCACAAGCCTAATCATTCCCTACAAATGTTTTGAAAAACGTCGACCGTGACTCGGTTTTTTTAGCACGTACTTCAAACGTCCCAGATTTGGGTTTCCGAAGTAGGGTTCGATTTGA
>NW_019275762.1:695-1571 GCF_002738345.1 Cucurbita maxima | reverse complement strand
AAGGCTAGATGATTTAGAATATTATTTCTAAGAAACGGAATGCGTAAAACAGTAAAAGAGTTCTTCAAATGGAACCCTGCTTCGGAAACCCAAACAGGGAAGTTTGTAGTACGTGCTAAAAAACCGACTCACGGTCGACGTTTGTCGAAAGTTTTGTGAGAAATGATAAGGCTAGATGATTTAGAATATTATTTCTAAGAAACGGAGTGCGTAAAACAATAAAAGAGTTCTTCAAATGGAACCCTTCTTCTGAAACCCTAACAGGGAAGTTTGTAGTACGTGCTAAAAAAACCGAGTCACGGTCGACGTTTGTCGAAAGTTTTGTGAGGAATGATAAAGCTAGATGATTTAGAATATTATTTCTAAGAAACGGAGTGCGTAAAACAGTAAAAGAGTTCTTCAAATGGAACCCTTCTTCCGAAAACCAAACAGGGAAGTATGTAGTACGTGCTAAAAAAACCGAGTCACGGTCGACGTTTGTCGAAAGTTTTGTGAGGAATGATAAGGCTAGATGATTTAGAATATTATTTCTAAGAAACGGAGTGCGTAAAACAGTAAAAGAGTTCTTCAAATGGAACCCTCCTTCGGACACCCAAACAGAGAAGTTTGTAGTACGTGCTAAAAAACACCGAGTCACGGTCGACGTTTGTCGAAAGTTTTGTGAGGAATGATAAAGCTAGATGATTTAGAATATTATTTCTAAGAAACGGAGTGCGTAAAACAGTAAAAGAGTTCTTCAAATGGAACCCTCCTTCGGACACCCAAACAGAGAAGTTTGTAGTACGTGCTAAAAAACACCGAGTGACGGTCGACGTTTGTCGAAAATTTTGTGAGGAATGATAAGGCTAGATGATTTAGAATATTATTTCTAAGAAA
>NW_019275762.1:0-472 GCF_002738345.1 Cucurbita maxima | reverse complement strand
TCGACGTTTGTCGAAAGTTTTGTGAGGAATGATAAGGCTAGATGATTTAGAATATTATTTCTAAGAAACGGAATGCGTAAAACAGTAAAAGAGTTCTTCAAATGGAACCCTGCTTCGGAAACCCAAACATGGAAGTTTGTAGTACGTGCTAAAAAACCGAGTCACGGTCGACGTTTGTCGAAAGTTTTGTGAGAAATGATAAGGCTAGATGATTTAGAATATTATTTCTAAGAAATGGAGTGCGTAAAACAGTAAAAGAGTTCTTCAAATGGAACCCTTCTTCTGAAACCCTAACAGGGAAGTATGTAGTACGTGCTAAAAAAACCGAGTCACGGTCGACGTTTTTCGAAAGTTTTGTGAGGAATGATAAGGCTAGATTATTTAGAATATTATTTCTAAGAAACGGAGTGCGTAAAACAGTAAAAGAGTTCTTCAAATGGAACCCTTCTTCCGAAACCCTAACAGGGAAGTT
>NW_019275761.1:0-1571 GCF_002738345.1 Cucurbita maxima | reverse complement strand
TTCCTCTAATTCATTGAGATTGAGATTTTAAAAAGAAATAATCGCTAATGCAATGAACGTGGATCAAACACGTTACCTGCTCACTAATATTAAAATTGAAAATTCAAAAAGTAAAGGTAAACTTATGTCAGTTGGATAAAAAACATGACAGATCTTCCTCTAATTCATTGAGTATGAGATTTTAAAAAGAAAGAATCGCTAATGACACTAATTTTAGAGTCAAATTATGCAACTTAAACAAAGTTCAGTGAACGTGGATCAAACACGTGACCTTCAAATCTTCAGTCTGACGCTCTCCCAACTGAGCTATCCCCGCAATCATTAGAAATAAAAATTCATCAGTATAGGTATTTTAGCTGATTCATTGAGATTTTAAAAAGAAATAATGACTAATTTTCTATTGAGTAGTCAAGTTATGCGAAATAGGTGTGTTAACATGGAGATCGAACACGTGACCTTCAAATATTAAATTTGACTCTCTCCAAATGAGCTATCCCTGCTAACAAGTAAAAGTATTTACGCTAATTAATTGAAATTTTAGAAAGAAATAATCACTAATTTTAAATTGAATAGTCAAATTATGCAAGATTGAACACGAGGCCTTTAGATCTTCAATCTAATGCTCTCTCAACTGAGCTATCCACACTAACATTAAAAATGAAACTTCATCAGTAGAGGTATTTTCGCTAATTCATTTTAATTTTAAATAGAAATAATCACTAATTTTTAATAAGATATTCAAGTTATCCAACTTGTATAAGGTGCGGTGAACTAGAACACGTTAGGTATTTTCGATAATTCATTGAGATTTCAGAAAGGAATAATGACTAATTTTAGATTGAATAGTCGGGTTATGCAACTAGAATCAGGTGCGGTGAACGTGGATAACAAACACGTGACCTTCAAATCTTCAGTCTGATGCTCTCCCAACAGAGCTATCCCCGCTAATATTAAAAATGAAAATTCATATGTAAAGGTACTTCCGCTAATTCATTATATTTAAAAAAGAAATAATCACTAATTTTAGATTGAATAAGCAAGTTGTATTTTTAGTTTGTATAGTCAGGTAATAAACTTGTATTAGGTGGGTTGAACGTGGATAAAACACGTGTGACCTTCAAATCTTCCGTCTAACAATCTCCCAACTTAGCTACTCTTGCTAACATTAAAAATGAATATTCATCAGTAAAGGTATTGGGTACGCTTCTGGAAATTTAACAAAAGCCGAGATGCCAGATTTAAATCTCGCTTCTGAAAAATTCAACAAAAGGCATTGGGTACGCAGTTATAGTACGACATTCCACCCATAAACAGATGGTCAAACAGAAATGCTCAAGCAAATATTGGAAGAAATGTTGAGGGCATATGTGATCGATTTAGCAGGAAGCTGGGATAAGTACCTACCCCTTATGAAATTCTCTTATAATAATAGTTGTCAAGCAAACATAAAAACGACCACATATGAGGTTCTCTACGGACGAAGATTTTGATCCCCTATCTTTTGGGAAGAAGGGGGGCAAACGAGAACTATCGGACCAGAGCTATGCAAATTACCAACGCCGCAGTCTAGA
>NW_019275760.1:1374-1571 GCF_002738345.1 Cucurbita maxima | reverse complement strand
TTGTGGGGAATGATTAGGCTTGTAGATGCAGAATACAATTTCGAACCAACGGAGTGCATCAAAACAGTAAAAGAGTGCTTCAAAACGAACCCTACTTCGGAAACCCAAATCTGGGACGTTTGAAGTAGGTGCTAAAAAACCGAGTCACGGTCGACGTTTTTCAAAACATTTGTGGGGAATGATTAGGCTTGTAGATG
>NW_019275760.1:0-1116 GCF_002738345.1 Cucurbita maxima | reverse complement strand
TCGACGTTTTTCAAAACATTTGTGGGAAATTATTAGGCTTGAAGTTTTAGAATACAATTTCGAACCGACGGAGTGCATCAAAACAGTAAAAGAGTGCTTCAAATTGAACCCTACTTCGGAAACCCAAATCTTGGACGTTTGAAGTACGTGTTAAAAAAATCGAGTCACGGTCGACGTTTTTCAACACATTTGTGGGGAATGATTAGGCATGTAGATGTAGAATACAATTTCGAACCAACGGAGTGCATCAACACTGTAAAAGAGTGCTTCAAATCGAACCCTACTTCGGAAACCCAAATCTGGGACGTTTGAAGTACGTGCTAAAAAACCGAGTCACTGTCGACGTTTTTCAACACATTTGTGGGGAATGATTAGGCTTGTAGATGCAGAATACAATTTCGAACCAACGGAGTGCATCAAAACAGTAAAAGAGTGCTTCAAAACGAACCCTACTTCGGAAACCCAAATCTGGGACGTTTGAAGTACGTGCTAAAAAACCGAGTCACGGTCGACGTTTTTCAACACATTTGTGGGGAATGATTAGGCATGTAGATGTAGAATACAATTTCGAACCAACGGAGTGCATCAACACTGTAAAAGAGTGCTTCAAATCGAACCCTACTTCGGAAACCCAAATCTGGGACGTTTGAAGTACGTGCTAAAAAACCGAGTCACGGTCGACGTTTTTCAACACATTTGTGGGGAATGATTAGGCATGTAGATGTAGAATACAATTTCGAACCAACGGAGTGCATCAACACTGTAAAAGAGTGCTTCAAATCGAACCCTACTTCGGAAACCCAAATCTGGGACGTTTGAAGTACGTGCTAAAAAACCGAGTCACGGTCGACGTTTTTCAACACATTTGTGGGGAATGATTAGGCTTGTAGATGCAGAATACAATTTCGAACCAACGGAGTGCATCAAAACAGTAAAAGAGTTCTTCAAAACGAACCCTACTTCGGAAACCCAAATCTGGGACGTTTGACGTACGTGCTAAAAAAACCGAGTCACGGTCGACGTTTTTCAAAACATTTGTGGGGAATGATTAGGCTTGTGGATGTAGAATACCATTTCGAACCAACGGAGAACGTGCTAAAAAAACCGAGTCACGGT
>NW_019275759.1:0-1572 GCF_002738345.1 Cucurbita maxima | reverse complement strand
CATGTTTTTCAAAACTTGAATGGGGAATGATTAGGCATGATGATTGAATACAGAGGGTCGAAGAAACAGAATGTATGAAGCAGTAAAAAAGTGCTTAAAATTGAAACGCTATTTCGTAAACCCCAAATAGGAACTTTTGAAACACGTGCTAAAAAAAAACTAGAAACTGTGAATGGTTTTGAAAACTTTTGTGGGGAATGATTAGGCACGATGATTTCGAATTAAATGTCGAAGATTCGGAGTGTATAAAGAAGCAATAAATTTCTTAAAATCGAAAGCCTAATTCACAAAATCCAGAACCGAGACGTATGAAACACGTGCTGAGAAAACCGAGTAAATGTCCATATTTTAAGAAACATTTCTGGGGAATGATTAAGCATGATGATTTACAACAGAATGTCGAAATAACAGAGTGTATAAAGCAGTTAAAAATTGCTTAAAATCGTAACCCTAATTCGAAAACCCCAAACCGGGACGTTTGAAAAATGTGCTAAAGAAACCGAGTAGCTGTCCATGTTTTTCAAAACTTTCACGGGGAATGATTAGGCATGATGATTGAATATAGAGGGTCGAAGAAACGGAGTGTATGAAGTAGTAAAAAAGTGCTTAAAATTGAAACGCTATTTCGTAAACCCCAAACAGGAACTTTTGAAACACGTGCTACAAAAAACTAGAAACTGCGAATGTTTTTGAAAACTTTTGTGGAGCATGATTAGGCACGATGATTTTGAATTGAATGTCGAAGAAACGGAGTGTATAAAGCAGCAATAAATTTCTTAAAATCGAAAGTCTAATTCACAAAATCCAGAACCGAGACGTATGAAACACGTGCTACGAAAACCGAGTAAATGTCCATATTTTAAGAAACTTTTCTGGGGAATGATTAAGCATGATGATTTACAACAGAATGTCGAAATAACCGAGTGTATAAAGCAGTTAAAAATTGCTTAAAATCGTAACCCTAATTCGAAAACCCCAAACCGGGACGTTTGAAGAATGTGCTAAAAAAACCGAGTAGCTATCCATGTTTTTTAAAACATTCGTGGGGAATGATTAGGCATGATGATTGAATATTGAGGGTTAACAAACGGAGTGCATGAAGCAGTAAAGAAGTGCTTAAAATTGAAACCCTATTTCGTAAACCCCAAACAGGAACTTTTGAAACACGTGTATAAAAAAAACTAGAAACTGTGAATGGTTTTGAAAACTTTTGTGGGGAATGATTAGGCACGATGATTTCGAATTGAATGTCGAAGAAACTTAGTGTATAAAGCAGCAATAAATTTCTTAAAATAGAAAGCCTAATTCACAAAATCCAGAACAGAGACGTATGAATCACGTGTTGAAAAAATCGAGTAAATGTCCATATTTTAAGAAACTTTTCTGAGGAATGATTAAGCATGATGATTTACAACAGAATGTCGAAATAACAGAGTGTATAAAGAAGTTAAAAATTGCTTAAAATCGTAACCCAAATTCGAAAACCCCAAACCGGGACGTTTGAAAAATGTGCTAAAGAAACTGAGTAGCTGTCCATGTTTTTCAAAACTTTCATGGGGAATGATTAGGCAT
>NW_019275758.1:545-1679 GCF_002738345.1 Cucurbita maxima | reverse complement strand
GAGATGGACCTTTTCAAGTTCTTGAGCGTATCAACGACAATGCTTATAAAATTGATTTACCAGGTAAGTACGGTGTTAGTACAACTTTTAATGTTGTTGATTTGAGTCCTTTTGATGTAGGTAATGGCATTGATTCGAAGACGAATCTTTTTCAAGAGGGGGAGAATGATATGAACCACGACCAAGGAATTTCCATACCTGAAGGTCCAATTACAAGGACGAGAGCTAAGAAGCTACAACAAACCTTATACAGTTATATTCAAGCTATGGTGAGCTCATCAAAGGAAATTCTAGAAGACGCTGGAGACCTCCCTTATATGTTGTGCAAAGTTGAGCTTCAAGAAAGAGATGAATTAAATGCACTTTAAGTTGCTTATGAAGCTAGTCCAAGGATGAGTCAATAAGCACATTTTATTAATTGTATTATTTTATTATAGTTTAAATATTTGTTTGTCATATTTAAGCTAGTTTTAAATATAGGAGTTAAGGTTATATTGTAACCCACATAGGTTACTATATTCCACCATTAACTAGCCCATTTAATTTGGGAGTTATATATCCATAGGTTAAGGTTGTAAGGGCTATATAAAGCCTTCTTTTCTTTGATTAGACATCAGATTTTGGAATTAAGAATAGAATTTCTATTTTAGCTTTGTTGAGAGCTAAACTTTCTTTGCAAATTCTTGTGTTTAGAACTTGCATGTAGAGTCATTCAAGTGGTATTGATCAAACCTCTTGTGGAGTGATTCGAATCACGAGTTTAGAAACGAGTTTTCTTTAATAAGAAAAGGAACCACTACAAGGGAGTAAGATTCGGATTACCTTGTTGATCGAATATCTCAAGGCAAGAACATTGTTTGATATTCGAATCACTCCACAAGCAAGATCGATCATGTCTAGCTTGAATGATTCTTGTTGATCAAATATCTCAAGGCAAAAACACTTCCATGAGATTCGAATCACTCCACAAGCAAGATTGATCATGTCGAGCTTGAATGATTCTACATGCAACCTAAACTACATAGAATTGCAAAGAAACTTAGCCATTGGCTAAAGAAGAGCACAAATGCTTCTTTTTACTATATTTTTCCAAGTCTCTTACACATACAACATACATGGCTTTATATAGCCTCA